>NW_003546586.1:25075-89457 GCF_000090795.2 Amphimedon queenslandica
ATATTGGGGTCTGGTACTACCCTGACTAATATAAAATAAATAAATAAATAAATAAATATATATATATATATATATATATACAAATAATTAATTAAACACTTACAAGGTTCCGTTACTATAAGACTTAGCCGAGGTGTATCCCAGCTGTCTACAGACCAGGTGGGCAGCATCAGGAGTGAAGTACCTACCACAGACTGTCCCCCACTGGCCACTACAATAGACCTGTACCAGACCCTGTGTGAGGAATAATACCAGAACACTCATCAATTTTATCAGACCCCCTGTGTGTGCATTACATTTGAAGAAGTGGTCCCATACAATAATCTCAACTGACCGTCATAAGGAGGATTATTAGTGCTGTCTGAAATAAAACAAATATTAATTAATTAACTATTATTAATTAACTCACTGCAGTATAAAGTGACAAAGTTCTGTTGGCAGGTGTCAAAACCTTTCCTGTAAAAACACCTCAACAAATGGAGGTACTCACTGTTGTCATAGCAATTGACCTCCGATATAAAAACAGAACCAACATCACTACCATAACTGAAGAAACAATAAATCATTATTATTATTATTATTATTATTATTATTATTATTATTATTATTATTATTATTATTATTATTATTATTAATGATTTATAACCACCTGTTGATGGTGTCATTGTTCAATGATGAGGAGTACCCCAGCTGGTGACAGGCCACGTTCCTCTCTGTTATATTGAAATTATCTCCACAGACCTCACCCCAACCAGTGGAGGCATAAATCTAAAGGAGACACAACAATAGAACCAGCCCCTCCTCCCTCCAGTAGTCTCTACCTGGAGTCTACCATATGAATAACTGAGTCTTGAGACACCGTTTCTGATTAGTCTGAGGTCACCAGGAGACTGACCTATTGATGATAATAATAATACTAACTGTTAGGAGGGTCAGTACCATCAATTAGTAATGAATAAGAAAGAAAAATGGAGAGAAACAAAAAAGATGACGAAGCAGCCATTTTGAGAATTAGAAGAAATGTGAAGCCACGCCTATCAATAACTACTGGGCGGGGCCTAATTCAAAATGGCTGCTTATTCCCTTCCTGTTAAAGGTACAGTCAAGAAAAGCGTCCTCAGGAACTATATACGTCATGCTGACACTCACAACAGAGTGAGCCAGTACCAACATGTTCTAATGTTTATTTTATCCATTAATTGATTGTTTTTATTTCTTGTTTTAAATGCATTTTTGTCATACCATCATTGTGTATTGAAGCTTGTAAAAGGATGTAGCTGGTGATTGTAGTGTCCATCTTGTTTGTGTTTAGGTACAGGAAGAGAGAGAAATGTGGAGACTGCGTCAGTTGGAGCAGCAAACACAATTACAATCATATCATTCCAAGCCGAGGCATATCCTAACAAGGTATTGTTACAACAGAATGTATTGAGTATTTTTTAAAAATTTTTTCTTAAAATGGCTGTAACTTGAAAAATTGAAGTCGGAATCAACTCAGACTTTCTACACAGCATAAGGGCGTCAATATGTATCAGAAAATGTAATAAAAATTGGGGGTCATTTTTAAGCCATTTTTTGGAAAAAAATCATGGACTATAGCCTTGGGTATTTTTCAGATTTTTGGCGTTTTCTTAAAATGGCTGTAACTTGAAAAATTGAAGTCGGAATCAACTCAGACTTTCTACACAGCATAAGGGCGTCAATATGTATCAGAAAATGTAATAAAAATTGGGGGTCATTTTAAAGCCATTTTTTGGAAAAAAATCATGGACTATAGCCTTGGGTATTTTTCAGATTTTTGGCGTTTTCTTAAAATGGCTGTAACTTGAAAAATTGAAGTCGGAATCAACTCAGACTTTCTACACAGCATAAGGGCGTCAATATGTATCAGAAAATGTAATAAAATTTTGGGGTGATTTTGGAGCCATTTTTTGGAAAAAAATCATGGACTATAGCCTTGGGTATTTTTCAGAATTTTGGCATTTTTTAAAAATGGCCATAACTTGAAAAATTGAAGTCGGAATCGACTCAAACTTGCTACACAGCATAAGGACATCAATATGTATCAGAAAATGTAATAAAATTTTGGGGTGATTTTGGAGCCATTTTTTGGAAAAAACCATGGGCTATATAGTACAGAGTATTTTTCAGAATTTTGGCATTTTCTTAAAATGGCCACTGGTTCTGTTACACACAAACTGAGCAGTAACTGATTATGTTATTTCATTGTAGAGGTAGACTATTGAGTGACTCACTAAGAGAGAGACCTGATGACACTGATGAAGAAGAAACCTCATCAACTTACTGGACTAGGCAACTAATGAAAGTGGAAGAGAATGATCCTGACCGGTGAGATTATTAATAATTGAGATTAATAATAATAATAATGCAATATACCTATATAAGTATGTACATGTACAATACTGTAATAGTTTTAATTGTGTGAGTGTACTATGATTGTAGTGAATTTAATGATTAAGTTAATGACATCACGTAGTCGTCCAGTTTGAATTGAATATTTAACCTAATGCTTGTAAGATTAGTCCATACACAATCATTAATACAGTATAAATCATTAATGCAGTATATTCATCCTTTTCTCTTTATGTGTAGTTGGGGTCACAGTGGCTATAAGGAACTCTATCCAGAGGAATTCATTTCAACTGATGAGGAGAGAGGAGGGAAGAGAAAGAGAGAGAGAGAGACCAAGAGGAAGAGACCCTCTACTCGTGAACAATCAAAACGGACGAGAGTCTCTGCTAGTACCAGCAGTGGGGGGAGCGAGAGTGAAAGAGAGTTTAAGAGACACAAGAGAAAGCATAAGAAGAAGAGAAATAAGAAAAGGGATAAATAGTTTTATATTAACACACTCACACACACTGGGCAGTTTTATTGTATTATTTATTGTTAATGATTTTTTAATTGCATTCCGTCAGCTGTGGGAGGGGCTCCCTGGTTGCTAAAGTAGCTGACAGGTAAAGATGAAGTTGTCCTCTCCTATCTCTTCTCTTCTGCTAGCCCTCCTTGTCTCCTACTCTAGAGGAGACTATACTCCCCCAAGATACACCATTGATCTTGACCTACCTCCTCAACAAAGATGGACTCAAGTAGCTAAAGATTACTCTCACTATTTCCCCGTCCTCCGTCAAGAAATAGAAAGATACGTTCCCAAGGTTCTGGTTAATGCTGTCACAGAAGTCACCAAACATTTGGATAAGTATTTCCCGTATCCTTATGCTGATGAGCTAAAAGGAATGGCCGCAGCTACTGGAGGTAACGCTACCCTAGGAGAGCTGGTACTAGGGAATGTGATCTATGACATGACAGCATTTCATAAAATATTTGAAGACAGGAAAGGGCAAAGAGGAGCCTGTACTAGTATTGTGGCTAGCGATTCTAAGGGAAGGATTTATCATGGACGGAATTTAGATTATTCCTTGTTCCATTCGTTATTCACCAACATGACCATTATAGTCCAGTTTAAAAAAGGCGCTAACTCCAACTACATAACAGGAACAACATTTGCTGGTTTCATTGGTCTTCTAACAGGTTGCAGGACCAATGGAGTCAGCATATCACTCAATGAACGAGACAAGGGACACTTGTGGGAGAATGCAGCGTCCGCTATTAAAGATGGAGGACATGGTCTCGTTAGTTTATTGATTCGAGACGTTCTTGAACAAAATGATATTAATTTTAAAATGGCCGTTGAGAAGATATCCAGCACACCACTGATAACCCCATCTTACATCATAATAGCAGGCACTGGGGCTAGTGATGGTGTAGTGATAACGAGAGAGAGAGAATCAGCCATTGATCATTCTTATATCAATATTGATGCTGGAGCCTGGTACGTTCTTGAGACAAACTATGATCATTGGGAGGCTCCGCCCAAAAGCGACAATAGACGTGATCCTGGTATCAAGAGTATGAACACAGTGGGTCAAGCTGGTATTAATGCTACCTCTTTATTTAAAGTTTTATCAACTGATCCAGTTCTTAACAGTGATACAGTCTATACTACCATTATGAGTCCTGCTCTTCCTGATATCTACAGCACTGTGGTGAGGAGCAAAGCTAAGACTAATCTTTGAAAAAATGTTGAATTATTATCATTATTTTATAGCTACAGTGTGGTTCTAATTTTTATTGTCTTGCAATTTTTAATTTTTTAAATAATAAATATAATATTTTAAAAAGAACATTGTTTAAAAGTGCATGCTGATATTACTTGCCTACGTCAATGGTTTATAGTCTTGTGTCATTTGTTGGTCTTCATGCCACAGCAACAGACCAGGAGCATGAAGACAATAGCGAATGGAGCTAAAGACAGCAAACTAGGTAGAAGGAACACTATGACCGCAGTAAGGATTCCTATAGTGAGAGGATTGAGTCCTCCCTCTACCATGATGAGGACTGTATTTGAAAGCAAAGTCCAGCTCTCTTGCAGCTTCAGCTACGCCCACCTCTTTTTTTACCAGTGGGTGTGGCTATACTGATATGCATGCAATCATGCAAGCAATTAAAGCCAGTTATGCCACACTTATCACCGCTTATCACTTACCAATAGTTACATAATATTTTCGAAATGGCTATCCTTTCGTCCCTCATATTTCTCTCCTTGTCTCTCTCCTCATTCCTTCAAGTGGTCCGGCCTGTTGATGTACCAGTCCCCCAGTACACCCTCAACCTTGATCTCCCTCCTCAGGAGAGGTGGGCTCATATAGTGAAGGACTATGCTGCCCTGTACCCGCTACTGATAGAGGAGTTGTATCAGATCATACCCAAACCAATAGTAGTGGCCATTACTAGTGTCACTGGTGTACTGGACCAGTTCATTCCTCAACCATACGCTGATGAGATTAGGGGAATAGCTAAATACACTAACTCAACAGTAGGGGAGACACTCATGGGTAATCTAGCTTATGACTTCACTGCCTTTTATCATGGGGGCAAGGCCAAGAGAGGAGCCTGTACCAGTATACTAGCTGTTGATAATAACGGGACACTTTTCCACGGGAGAAACCTTGACTACACATTTAAAGACCTTATTCGTAACTTTACAATCAATGTTGAGTTTCAGAGCAAAGGCCAAACAGTTTTCATGGCGACGACATTTGCAGGGATGGTGGGCGTGTTCACTGGAATGAGACCGGGTGGAATGAGCATCAGTCTTGATCAACGGAACACTGGGGAGATATGGTCTAATTTCTACGACGCTTTAAAAACCGGTTTTCATGGGATGGTGGGTGTGGTTTTAAGAGAAACTCTAGCCGATGCTAATATGCATTATAATGACGCTGTATCTAAACTGACTAGTACTCGACTCATTGCTCCTTGTTTCCTCATTATAGGAGGACCCAAAGCTGAAGGTGTGGTCATAACTCGTGATCGTTCTAAAGCTATTGATGTATGGCACTTGAATGAAACCTGGTACCTGGTGGAGACTAATTACGAGCACTGGAAACCACCACCTGCTACTGACAATAGAAGAGACCCTGCTATTAAGGCTCTTAATAGTATCGGGAGGAATAATATAACAGCTGATACTTTATTTATAGTATTATCCACTCCTCCTGTCCTAAACACAGCTACCTCCTACACCACTGTAATGTCCAGTGGTTCACCATCTTACTATCAGGCCGTGATAAGGTACCCTCCATTGCCTGACCTGGATGTCAATGATCATATCTAGGATCAGCTAATTGAGCCACATGTTTGAATACATGCACATCTGTGGATGATATAACTATGATTTTGAATGTTATTGGGTTAAAATGGGTTTTAAAATATTATTTTGAATCATTAGTTCATTGAGCCCCACCCCTTTACTTGCTGTGACGTCATACTCACCTTTGCAGTGAAGGAGCCACACCCTTTGTTTACTGTAGCTAGTTATCCTCAATATGAAGAAGGGGGCCACTAGCAGTTTCTGTCTGTTTCTCTTTATTCTCTTCTCAACATATGAAGCTAAAAGACTGGATCATCACGTGAGCCATTATGATACGGTTAAGTATGACTCCAGAGACCTACTGAGACAGCATTACAAGCTAAGGAGAGGTAATGTGGGCGGACCTGGACAACACATCAAACTCGCATTCTCCTCTCATGGACGGGATTTCGATCTTAGACTGCACCCAGAAGACTCTCGTTACCTTCACAAAGACTTCCAGTTAGTTGTTGATGGTTCCTTGCAGTCGAGGAGCGAGCTCCTTTCATATTCCTATGTTGGATATGATGCTAATGATCCAGAGGAGACTACTGTCCATGGTAATCTTGCTTTTGGACTGTTTGATGGTGCAATACACACAAAAGATGAAATATACCACATAGAGCCAGCAGAGAGGTATATTAACAGCAGCAATGATGAGGGACACCACTCCATTGCATACAAGCATTCAGATGTTAACTTGAGTGGAGGACAGGGCCACCATGGTAGAGGTACCTGTGGGGCAAGTGATGAGAGAAAGAGAAGGTTTCTAGCAAGACTACAAACCTATTCTACTCCTCATGCAGGAGGGAGCAGACAAAAGAGACAGAATAATCGTGACAGTAATAAAGTCAGTTGCTGGATCAACGTAGTAGCTGACCACTTCTTTTATGAAGGACTGACTAAAAGTAATGCAGACAGGTCAACAAGAGTAGCTCAAGCTTCTTCTCTTATACGTAATTATGTAGCAGGGACCAGTAATATTTTTAGGGGAGAAGATTTTGATAAAAATGGAACTCCTGATAATATAAATTTTGCTATTCAAAAGATTACCATTAATACAAGCTCTCCTACTGGTAACTCAAACTTTGCTAATCGCTACCTTGGGGTCGAAACCCTCCTTAACGAGTTCTCTAAAGCCGATTGGAGTGATTTCTGTCTCTCTTACGTTTTCACCAATCGGGATTTTGAAGGTGGAGTCCTTGGTCTTGCTTTTGTTGCTAATCCGTCACGAAATGGTGGGATTTGTGAGGACATGTATGGTGGTAAGACATTGAACACAGGTGTGGTGACAATGGTCAATTACAACCAGAGGGTCAGTAACGCTGCAGCTACTCTCACCTTTGCTCATGAAGCTGGGCATAACTTTGGTTCCGAACATGACATGGGATCCTGTAACCCGTCAGATAATCCTTACATAATGACAGCTTTTGCTAATGATGGTACTAAATCAAATAATGACAACTTCTCTCCTTGCAGTATTGATGCAATGAAGGTTATTATAGCATCAAAAGGACAGGATAGACGGAATGGTTGCTTCAGAGAAAGCACTGATACTTGTGGTAACTATCTATTGGAGGAAGGAGAGGACTGCGACTGTGGTGTTGATCATACTAATGGTATATGTGACAATGATCCTTGCTGTAATGCCACTTCATGTAAGGTAGTGAATGGAAGAGAGTGTTCACCTCAATCCAGTAGTTGCTGTTACTCCAACTGCAGTATAATACCAGTGGACTCCAATCATGTATGCAGTGATGAGACAGAATGTGCTTTTCAGCAGATGTGCAATGGATCAGTCCAGTGTCCTACACCAGTAGCCAAAATGAATGCTAATGGTAGCATATCCTGCAACAATGGAGCTAACTATTGTGTCAATGGACAGTGTACTGGCTCAATATGTGTCCCATTGCGATTATCAGACTGTGAGTGTTTCTCTGATGGAGAAGCATGTCATGTTTGTTGTTCAGTTGAAGGTACTTGTACGTCCACTTTTACTCTAGCAAGTGAGAATGATACAGCAAGAGATCTCCTGCCCAGTGGTGAAGGAAAGCTGGTGGGGGTGGGGTATCCTTGCAAGAACTTTACTGGATATTGTGATTTCTATGAAAGATGTCGTCAAGTCCAAAAGAGTGGAGCACTAGCTAGGATAACTGGTTTCTTTACTGGTGATGATGTCCTTGTAGCATTTGACTGGATCAGAGAGTACTGGTGGGCAGGCGTGGTTGGGTCTGTAGTTATACTAGTGGTCCTGTTCCTTATAGTACTGGGGTGTCACTACTTGTTGCCACGTCCTGAGCACATGAAGAAAAGGGCCCTGAGGAGGAAGACAATATCACATGCTCGACGTCCAAATCTAAGGAGACCAAGACACAGGTCCAGTCCTCACACTCACAGTGGGTGGATTGATGAACCAAGTACTCACGTTAGTCAAATGTAAGGACACCACTGATACTCATAAAGTTATTATTGTTATCTGAACTTTTTAGTATAATTATTATTTATTAATATTAGGTTTAGGCCAAGATGATAAGCTGTTTTTTATATTTTCTAGAATAATTAATAACAAGAGTAGTTGTTAATAATAATAATAATAATAATAATAATAATAATAATAATAACAATAAAGTAGCTATTACAAAGAATAGTTAATATAATAATAAGTTACTGTTACTCTACTCATTGATAAGTTAGGACTACATGTTAGTCCATTGCTTGAACATACCTTCATCTTCTTCTGACTCAAATGACGGAACAAAATCAAGTTCAATCACTTCTGAAAAACCCTCAGAGACTTTCGGTTCTTCAAAGTACTTATCAAAGGTCCTATAGGCTACCATTGGTACACGTCTCTCTACACCTTTGCTCTTATTCTGCCGGTACATGTTGAGGTGGTATGAGAGTTCTGGTGATACTTTCAAGCGAATACATCGTACAGGGACACTGCTCTTCTTTGCTAGGTCAATGTAAGCCTTTCTGTCTTCCCTCTTTGGGTTAGTGTTGTCAACCACTATGCTCTTTTTATTCTTCAATCCCTCCGCTGCTACTTTCAAACATTTCTCTTTAGTCCCCAGAGTATCCCGATTGACCTGTGTGTATCCACGAGGAGTAAAGTAACGCTTAGCAACTGTGGTTTTACCAGAAGCAGGTCGACCAACCAAGAGTACAACCTCTTGTTCCTATAACAATAAAGTATACTGAAATATACTAAAATACACTAAAATATACCAAAATATACTGCAATATACTATAATTTCTGTACTTACATCCCTGTGTAGTTTTTCAGGTTGGATTTTTCCTTGGGTTGTTTTTAAAAACTCTGTGACATTCAAGCTCCCCCACTCAAAACCAGCTTCCTTGAGTCCTTGAAAGAAGGTCTCGGGAGTATAAAAAGGCACACCCACATTAGCGGCAAACATCCGATCAGAGCAAGAGAAATCCTTTGGCTTCCCTTTGATCCAGTCCTTCTTCCTTCCAGCTGCATCTCCAACATACAGTGAGGATGATTGATCAATACTGGTCCCTCCATTACAATTCTTCTCCATATACTCCCACATAAGAGGTCCTGGTTTCCTGTAGTGATCATTACCGGTTGATATAAATATTTGAACTGGTATGTCCAGACTGTTAATGATGTCTTCATATTTATCTTGCAACTCTTTAATTGTAGTGTTACCTACAAAAATATGAATGATTGCCCGTAAAATAACAATGGTTGGGTAATAAAATAATAATGATTGCTTTGATAAAATTGATGAGTTACCTTTCTCAATTCCTCCTTGATTTGTAAAAAACACAACTTTCTTTCCTTCTTCGTAAAGTTCCTTTAGCTTGACGGAAACTTTCGGATCAAAGAAGGTCCAGTCGCTCGGTCCTGTTGGAAACTTTCGTCCACTTTTAGTCCGAATGATAGTCCAGTCGATATCAAACCCAGCGACACTCTTAGAGGGTGTGGCATCAGACCCGTCAAGGTACACTAGACTGGGTACTCCTGGTTTTAGCTCTCCCTCCTCCCTCCAGCTCAGTTTGAATTTTAAATTAGTTCTTGGTTTTTTATTAGCCCCGCCCACGTCACCCCTCTTTCTCTTTCCTGACATTGAGGATACTCTGCACAGAAAGAAATACAACCTACAACAAATAAAATAAATAAATGAAATAAATAATAATAATGTACCTGTTTCTTAATTCCGTCCTTTATAGTTTACTTTAGCCCAATGGTAATTGCGCCACGACAGCTAACACCCACGCAATAATTAGATTTAACGTAACACCCTGTCCCTGAGCTACCCACCCACGCAAGTAGGTGTGTTCTTACATTACAAGCCACACCTACAAAGTTTCTCGCACTGACTGACAAAGAGATGGTCCGGATTGGTTTTGTTCATCCTGACCTAGGGATAGGAGGAGCAGAGAGGCTAATAGTGGACGCTGCTCTCTCCCTCCAGTCCCGCGGGCACCAGGTGGAGATATACACCTCTCACCATGACCCGGGCCACTGCTTCAGTGAGACTAAAGACGGTACACTGGTAGTACAGGCCGTGGGGGATTGGCTGCCCAGACACTGTCTCTATAGAGGATATGCATTGTTCGCTTATATAAGAGTCCTGTACGTCTCATTGTACATGATATTGACCTGTGGGCGGTTTGATGTCATCATAACTGATCAAGTATCAGCCCCTAACTTGATATTTCGATTGTTCACGCGCTCAAAGATACTCTTTTACTGTCATTTTCCTGATCAGCTCCTAACGAAACGTGAAACGTTATTGAAGCGACTGTATCGCTGGCCGATTGATAAACTTGAGGAGAAGACGACAGGTCTGGCTCATAGGATAGTTGTTAATAGTCTTTTCACTCGGTCGGTCTTTCAAGATACCTTCAGTTCTCTGTCTCACATAGTTCCAGCTGTTCTCTATCCTTCAATTAATTTCTCTTCTTTTGATCGTGACGTCTCCCTAGAACCATCCCTCTCTGTTCTTCCATCAGTTCCAGACCAGGTCTTGTTCTTATCTATCAATCGTTACGAGAGAAAGAAGAACCTTTCTCTGGCTCTGATGTCTTTTAAGAGCCTAATGGATGGACTTGAGGATGAGGAGAAGGAGAGAGTTCATCTTGTAATGGCTGGAGGTTATGATGAGAGAGTCGTTGAAAATAAAGAATACTACTCTGAGTTGAAGCAGCTGGCAAATGATCTTGAGATAAGTGAGAAGGTGACTTTCATTCGGTCATTCAGTGACATTGAGAAGATACAGCTCCTGATTCAGTGCAGTGCTTTATTGTACACGCCCACTAACGAACACTTTGGGATCTGCCCTCTTGAAGCAATGTACATGCACCGTCCAGTGATAGCCGTTAACACTGGAGGACCTTTAGAGACTGTTCTTGATGGGGAGACTGGGTTCTTAGTGGACCCCACAGTGGAGGGATTCTCTGATAAGATGAGAGTGTATATTCGTGATGGTCAGGTCTTAAAGTCTCAAGGCTCTAAAGCAAGACGTCATGTAGTGGAGAGGTTTTCATTTGAAGCTTTCACTAACAACCTCAATGACATCATTGACACATTGCTAGAGTAAAGCGGACAGTACAACAATCTATTATTCCTTAATTAGTGTATCATTATCATTATGATGACTTTCAATGTTTTTGTTTCACTTCTGAAGATCATAAACCCACTCACAAGTGTCACTGTATATGCACTGATGTCCTTATTCACATTATGTACATGTACTACATTATGTTCATGTATAGGTTGGTCTGTTTATTGTTTGTGGGTTGTGGCTGGTATATAGTGTCACTGTCAGCAGATTATCCTGAGTGTGTATTCATCAGTGGATCAGTGGATAATGGCTACTCTTGATACTGGACTATGTCTTTGTTTCTTCTTCTTGTTCCTAACTCAAGTTGTGGTTGGGTTGGATCCAGTAAATCAAGTCAATTTTAAAGTGCCACTAGCTTATCCAAAATGTAAGCAAAATCATACTATAGCTACAGTACAGGCTAACAACTCTTCTTTATAGTTGATCAGTGTGATCCAGCCTGGGCTAATGATAGTAAGTGCATATCTCTACAATCTTGTGATCAGTTCTTCTTGTAATACTGGGTGGTATATTCTTTATATCTTTCAGTGATGGCTGACAAGACTGTCTGTAAAGTTGGTTGTCTGATGACTAGTGTTTCCATGGCGATCCGATATTACAACATAACAATAAACAACAAGGAGGCAACCCCTGGTATCCTCAACCAGTGGCTGAGGACTAATGGGGGCTATGATAATGAGAGTGACCTCTATGAACCAGCACTCGACAAACTATCAAATAAAATAAAATATATTGGAAAACAAAAAGGTAAGAAATCATTCATGAAATAAATAAATAATAATAATAATAATTATTATTATTATAGAATTGATGTGGAGTGATATTGTTGATAATTTGAATAATGGAACAGTGACTATAGCTAATGTAAGTTTATTAATACTGGTTTTATTAATAATAATTTTTAGGTGAAACATGGAAAGCATTTTGTACTAATGGTTGGATACACTGAACCAGTCAGTGACTCATGGCTTGTGAATGGTTAGTCTATTATTTATTTATTATATTTATTATTTTTTAGATCCGTATCCTCCATTTAATCAAACTGTATATACGACTGATGAAATCGTAGGCTATCGAGTGTTCACAATGTAACTGATTATCAGTAAAAGTATCGTTCAAAAATTAGAAAAAATTGATACAAAATTTAGAAAAATAATAAAAATACCAGCAAATTGTTAATTAAAATTAATAATAAAATTTAATTATCATTTTTTAGCTTTTTTCTTCAATTGTTTTCTTAACTCAAACACTTCCTCCTCTAGTGACCTAATGGAATGTGAGAGATATCTCAATCTGTTACATATACATGTTCTTATGTTGTGTAGCAAGTTTGAACAGATTCCGATCAAATTTGGATTTTTTACAAATTTTTTAAGCTACTTCAAAAATTCGGCCCAAAGCAAATACATGTATAATATTTCCTGATACACTTGCTGTTAGTTGTATGGTTTACTTTATTTTCATTTCGGCTTTCTCCTTTTGATATTCACTGGTCGCTAGTCTAGCCTTGACATCCTTCAACTCAACTTTCATAATCTCCATCTAAACAACAACAACAACAACAACAACAATAATAATAATAACAATAATAATAATAATAATAATAATAATAATAATAATAATAATAATAATAATAATAAATTACCTCTCTCACTGGGTCTGTATTAATATCTATTTTATGCCGTCGCTCGTCATAAGATTTAGGAACCTGTAGTTTCAAACTCCCCAGTAGTCTGAGGGTCATTCTTGACGATCGTTTTATCGAGTGCTGAGAGAGCAGAGAGTGAGTAGGAGAGGTAGGAGGGAGAGACGGAGAGAGGTGATCGTAAGTACCGGATTGAGCTACTGCTCCTTGGAAAGACGATGTGGGCGGAGCTACTTCACCACTGGAATCCTCTTCAGTAATAGTACTCATCTTATCTGGTTAATTAATAGTTATCAATAGTTATCAATAGTTATCAATAGTTATTAATCTTACTATCAGTTGTCAGTTCCTTTGCTTCGTTCTTGAGCATCGCTAGTGCCTCTGGTTTGAACAGGCCACTCCCCTCCAATACACTTAACACCTCTGTTAACGAGAGGGCGTGTACATGTACATGTAACCATGGCAACACACTTACTGATAGTCTCATTAATATTATTATCATCATCTACTGCTGGAGACATGTTGAACTGAATAGTAATCTGTCCCTAAAAATAATAATAATAATAATAATAATAATAATAAGTTCCTGATCTCTGCCTTATATTACCTTTGGTTCTATTGGCATTACAATTTTCCTTTCAAAAGTGTCCAACAGTTTCAGTGGTCCGTTCTCCTCCTCCTGATGCACAATCTGATCAGAGTATGGGAGGACCAATGAGAGTGGAGTATACACTTCACCAAACCAGTACTCACTTTCCTGGGACCTGCACCAAAGGAACAATAAACCAGGGACTATAACAGTACAGGGTATATTGAAGAATTATATGGCATTTTCTTAAAAATGGCCGTAACTTGAAAAATTGAAGTCGGAATCACCTCAAACTTTCTACATAGCATAAAGACGTCAATATGTATCAGAAAATGTAATAAAAATTTGGGGTCATTTTTTAGCTATTTTTTCAAAAAAACCATGGACTATAGCCTTGGGTATTTTTCAGAATTTTGACGTTTTCTTAAAATGGCCGTAACTTGAAAAATTGATGTCAGAATCGATTCAAACTTTCTACACAACATAAGGACATCAATATGCATTAGGAAATGTAATAAAAATTAGGAGTGATTTTTTGGCCATTTTTTGGAAAAAACCATGGACTATAGCCTTGGGTATTTTTCAGAATTTTGATGTTTTCTTAAAATGGCCGTAACTTGAAAAATTGAAGTCGGAATCGTTTCAAACTTTCTACACAGCATAAGGACGTCAATTTGTATCGGAAAATATAATAAAAATTGCGATTGATTTTGGAGCCATTTTTTGGAAAAAATCACTAACTATAGTAAATTCTGGCTTGTTTATTTTAGGAACAAAATACTTTCAATGTTATTATTAAACTCACGTGATTCCCCATAGCTGGATCCTACATAGTGTGTTCTGGTTGGAGTCAAAAGGGATAGGTTCAGTGGCCCATCCTGTTGACAACTGATCAGGAACACCTAACTTACTTGAAGTGGTACCCTAAATGTATGCAGTTTAAAAGTAATAATGATGCAGTTTAAAAGTAATATAAATTATTATTAATTAGAATGGTTTAGTATACTCTATCTTGACTATTATCATTGTATAAACAGCCAGTGACTATCAACTACTACATCAAGAGGCAGTCAGTATCAGATGAAAGCAGTCAATCTCTGATACTATACTCACTGATTGATAATGCTATACTAATGACTATTGACTAGCTACATATTCAATAAATGCATTTCTTACATAGTTTTCAGAGTCAATGTCAACAGTGCAGCAGGTTGAACAAGGCTCTCCTTCTTTATAACAATCAACTCCATTCAGTCCCACCACAGTAATGCTACCGGTACACTGGACACTGGACTGTGGCTCTAAACCTAACAACAATAATAAACAACAATAAACAACAACAATAAACAATAATAACTAACAAGTGTAGGATACGTTAAGCAGTACTGATCCATGAGGTTCAAGATCCAGTCTCACTTCATTAAACTGAGCCTTCAACTCACTCCAGTCCTCAATGCTCCCTCGGTCACTGCTCAGTGTTTGGTGGCTCAATGAACTGATATCAATCATACCAACACCCACACACTCGGCCTGGGCCCTCCTGGATGATTCTGATTGGTCAGACTCCGCCAGTGACAGTTTACGACACATTACCACGACTTGTTGACTGGCGGTAGTATAGAACACTGCAGTACAGCCAGCATCAGTCTTATTCCAAACTGAAGCTCCGGTAATTGGATCAAGAGGCTGTAACGAGGACTGGAATTGAGAATGTTTACCGATTATACTCAAAACACAAAACAGGCCATCTTTTGGTGTTACTGTAGCAACAGGCTCCACCTCCTCTTCTTCCCCTCCTGAGTCAGTTCCCTTGTTCTTGGTGGGTCCCTGAGGTAGTCTCATTCCTAATACTCTAATCTTCAATAGGCCGATGTCACCATCTTTAACTATCGGTTTAATCTCATCCAGTTTTGAATGAGGTGAGACTATATCCTGAACTACAAATGAAGTGTGGCGGCTCGTATTAGAAACAATGTCCCTAGGGGGAGGGGCAATGGGTGTGGCTTCCACTGGAGTGACGTTTGATGGTATTTTAGTTCTTGGCTTAGCGACAGGTGCTACTACTGCTGACTCATCATTCGGCGATTTTTTTGTCCGAGGAGATTTTGTAGGTTTCATAGGATCACTTGATCTGATCGGTCGCTTTGGCGTAGGCATAGGAACTTCATAAGGACCAGCAGGGTCATCATTATCTTCCAGCTGGTAGTTCCTAGGGGGTACCTCTTCTTCTTCAGTGGCTTCTTTGATCACCTCTTCTTGTTTACCTCCTAACCGACTGATCTTCCTCTTTTGTGGTTTAAATACAAATGTTTTAGGAGCAGGTTTCTCTTCCTCTACTTTCCCTCCTTTCAATGTGTGGAGTGCATCCCAACTCAAGCTCCTGGTCAATGGTCGTGGTTCTTCCTTTGGAGTGTTTTTCAATATTTTATTCGAAATAAAGTCAGAAATAACTTCATCCCAAGACTTGCTGTGCCTGCCATAAGGCGCTGTTATCTCGGAGTGTCTTCTCCTTTTCTCTCCTTCTCCTCTCTTCTTTTGCTGTGGTGGTCTGAACAGTACCCTTTGGTCCAATGCCTTGTGTGGTTCAGTGTAGACCAGAGCTGGAAAGGTCTCCTGTGATGAAGGATCAGTTCCTTTCCTCTCCTCCCTCCCTGTCCTACGGGTCAGTGTTCCGTCAAGAAGAGCGTTACTAAGGCTAAGGTCCAATCCTGCCATGTTTGATGCGTTTTGCTGCAGGGCAGTAAGGGTGTGGCTCAATAGTAGGCGGGGTAACTTTTCAAATTGAATACCGGTATGCACATTATAAGCAAGAGTGGATAATTACTTAGGGAGAGTGTCTGTCTAAACCCACCTATAATCTGTGATACCACAGCGCGTATGTTTACATAGCATAGTGATTAGCACCACAAGTAGGCATTATTGCGTCCTTGTAGTCAGAAAGCTGAATTAAGAAATAACCAATCATTTTGACTATCATAACAGTCAATGCAAGAGATCATAGTCCTATTGGTAGCACTTGTACTGCTCTATGATATTGCAGGGGCCAGTCCTTATGCTGCAGCAGATGATGATGATGAGTGTCAGGATTATCACTTCAGCTACAGCATGCAGTGGGACTGGAAGAACAAGTGTCCAGATTGTGGACACAACCTCCAGTCTCCAATAAATATTGATACTTATCGTGCTATTACTAACATACCATCAATGAGACCTCTTGTAATGACAGGATGGTGCTCTCCAAGAAGTGGTAGTTGGAGCAATAATGGTCATACCTTGACATTCACACCAAACTGGGATCAGCCTCCTGCTTACTTAGATTCCCCCAATCACTACAGGTTCAAGTTTCTTAAATTTCAGTTTCACTGGGGGCTAAAGGACAGCGGAAAAGGATCGGAACACACCATCAACAGTCAAGCGTATGATGGTGAGATGCAGTTTCTATTCAAAGGTGAAGATGCTTATGGTGTTATGAAGCACACAGCCCTAGCTGTGTTACTTAAATCTGATCATACTTCACAAGCAATGTTTGAGAAGTGGCAGAAATTGAGCAATGATGTTGTCTACAATAGCAAGGTAAGCATATACAACATTGTCCTAGATGACTATCTTCCGGAGAGTAAAGATTATTACGTTTATGCTGGCTCTCTCACTAGTCCTCCTTGCACTGAGAATGTTCAGTGGATTGTACTGAAGCATCTGATGAATGTACCTGAGGCTTTCTTAGATAAAATGAGGAGTCATAAGAAGGATGATGGTGGGTTTTTGAAAACTAATTATCGTGCAACTCAACCACTGAATGCAAGGAAACTGTGGAGCTGCTATGGAGGATGCTATAAAAAACATTGAAAACTATTTAAATAATAAATAATATTTTAATATACTCCTCAAAAATTTATAGAATCTGCTTTTGCTTTAGTTAAACAGTTAGCAATAAGAATGTAAGTGAAATGCTACAATGCAATCTTAAGCAAGAGAATCTGCACATGACAATAGGTTGGATCTTTCAATAAAAGAAACGTGACAAAAGTTAATGTATAAGTATGGACATAAGAGCCAATACTTAAAGACTATCTGTTGCTGTTTGTTTAAATAGAGATAATTAAATTTATTAGTAGTTAGGAGTTGCCAAATTAGTTCAAAGCTAACAAAGAATTGGCTCATCAAAAATTTGCTGCAGGTCAGTGAGGATGTGGCTCATTCAGAAGGCGGGGAATATTTTCAAAATAATGAATATTTAAAATTTAATTCTAAAAACGTACTAATAAAATTCAAATAATATAAAAGCATTTGCTATATAAAGGCATGACAAGCTCATAAGACACAATAGTATCATTGTGTATCTACAATCAATAACAATGCAAGGGATCATTGCTTTACTGGTAGCAATTCTATTCTGCTATAATACTGCAGGGGCCTGTTCTTATGCTGCAGGGGATAAAGGTAAAACTTGCAAGGATTATCATTTTGGCTACAGCAATCAAGATGACTGGAAGAACAAGTGTCCAGATTGTGGACACAACCTCCAGTCTCCAATAAATATTCTAAGTTCTCTTGCTGCTAATACCGATGAGTCTGTGGCACCTCTTAAAATGTGTGGGTGGTGTGATGTAAGAAGTGGTACATTGAAGAACAATGGGCATACACTCAAGTTCACTCCCTCTCAGTATGGCTCAGATGCTTACCTGAGCTCTCGTAATCATAATAGCTTTAAGTTTCTTCAATTTCATTTTCACTGGGGACCAAAGAATACCAAAGTCGGTTCGGAACACACAGTTGATGGTGGAGCTTACAATGGGGAGATGCATTTCGTATTTTCTGGTACGGATGAATGTGGCTCTCAGAAGTACACAGTAGTAGGAGTGTTCCTTAAAACTGATCGTTCTGCAAAAAATGTACCCGTGAAGTGGCAAAAACTCAATTGTCAAGTTGCCTACAACAGTGAAGAACAGGTACAGGATGTTAAGCTTTACGATTATCTTCCGGAGAATAAAGATTACTACCTTTACGCTGGTTCCCTCACTACTCCTCCCTGCACTGAGGCTGTTCAGTGGATTGTAATGAAGAATCCAATTGTAGTACCTGAGATTTTCTTTGATACACTGAGGAGTCTGAAGAAAGAAGATGGTAAACCTCTCACACGTAATCATCGTGGGACTCAACCTTTGAATGGAAGGGACCTCTACAGCTGCTACAAAGGTTGCTAAGGAACACTAAGAACTGCTAAATAAATAATTATTATTTGCTAATCAATTTGTTGCTTTAAATAATAATTAATTTGCTGCTTTAAATATTAGACTGTTTTGCTTTAGTTAAACAGTTAATAATAAGTGCAAGCGAATGCTTAAACTGCAATGTAACCTAAAGCTTGGTTCATTATACTCGTGTTGCAACAGGAAGTGCCACATGATGCAACAATAAAGACAAAAATAGAACTAGCATGCCATTAGTCTCGCGGGGCCAGACTCAATTTTTAGAACATGCCTAATCTCAACTCGTGCTTGACTGGCGAAATTCGATCGACCCAATGAAATTAGTATTACCATGGTTATATTAGAAACCACCCATGCCACAGTATAGTCTAGTATCATAATACTGTGTAGAAAAGACATTGAAAACATGCACGGGTTGATATCAAGCTACGCACCAGACTCTATTCTATAAACTGAGCCATAGCATTGAGCTACATTACTTCTTAATTCTCACATTTGCCGATTGACCATTATTATTGTGTTTTACCATTATTATGTATCATACAGAACTTCTGATCATAATGCAAGTATTCCAAACCTGGCTTTAGGATTATAAGCTTAACAATAACTAAATGACAATGTCCAGTATGTACACCAATCCTCTGATACTGGAGGAGTTTCAGTATAGTGAAATACTGGCTTTGTTTATTGGCAAGTATTCTGAACCAGGTTTAATTAAGAGTTGTAATGAAAACTGCACAATAGCATGAATGACAGATACCAGTATATAGGCCAATACTCCACTACTGGAGGAGTTTCAGTATAGTCTAATACTGGCTTTGTTTATTGGCATGAATGCAGTGAGGAGTGCCTTCACTACAGTGGGCATTGGCTCATTTAAAGTATTGTAAAGTTAGTGTCTTTGTTCAAATGTAGTGGGAAAAGGTAGTGGATAATAATAATAATAATAATAATAATAATAATAATAATAATAATAATAATAATAATAATAATAATAATAATAATAATAATAATAATAATAATAATAATAATAGTAACAAGAGATATTAAAGCAAGAACAACAGCAACAGGTTATTGACATAAAATAATGTAACTACAAACAAACAAACAAACAAACAAATTTATACAAACTGATAACTGTATATAGTGTAGTTGCAATGTACAGCTTATCATCATAGTGCCCCTACATTATGCTACAATATGGTACTATAGTATGGTATTACTTATACAGTCCTATACAGGTGTATTAGTATAACCTTAATGAAGTTAGCATTGATATAGTCAGAATGAGGTACTCCTGGTATCTCTTGTAATACCACTCTCGTAAGATCAACTAATTAAATATTCATTATCAATTAATTAATTATTAATCAATTACTTACATGGTCTTGTAACGCAGTATTGTCTATCTTGCTTTATATAAAAGGCGGGGCAATTTTTAAATAATGAATATTATGTAAAATTGAATCTAGATATCAAGTTTAAATACAAAATGTTGTTGCAGTGTCATTGTGTCTTAATTTACAGTCAATAATGGAAGGAGTCACAGTCCTACTGGTAGCACTTCTATTGTCCTATGATACTACAGTGGCTAGTCCTTATGCTGCAAGGAATTCTGGAATATGCAAAAATTATTATTTCAGCTACATCAAGCAGTGGGAATGGATCATTAAGTGTCCTGATTGTGGAGGCCAACTCCAGTCGCCTATAAATATTGAAACACATCATATAATTTCCAACGTAGAGTCCATGACTCCTCTCACAATGGAATTGTGGAATGACACTTACGGAATTTTTCACTTGAAAAATAATGGGCATACTCTTGTGGTAACACCATATAAGTACCAGCCTCTTACATACCTGAACTCTCCTAATCATAAAAGGTTTAAGCTCCTTCAATTTCATTTTCACTGGGGTGAGAAGTACAGCAGGTTTGGTTCGGAACACACTGTTGATGGTCGATCATACAATGGAGAGATACATTTCGTCTTCTCTGGTAATGACAATCGTGGTGTTAAGAAACATGTAGTACTAGCTGTATTCCTTAACTCTGATCGTACTTTAACACAAGTATCATTGAAGTGGCGAAGGCTCCAACATCAAGTTCCCTACAACAAAGAAATATTCATTATTGGTCTTAACCTTGATGATTATCTTCCTGAGAATAAAGATTATTACCTTTACGCTGGCTCTCTCACTAGTCCCCCTTGCACTGAGAATGTTCAGTGGATTGTACTGAAGCATCCAATCAATGTACCTGAGGCTTTCTTAGATACACTGAGGAGTCTGAAGACAGAAGACAGCCAATCTCTGAAGAAAAATTATCGTTGGACTCAAGCTTTGAATGGAAGGAACATCTGGAGCTGTTATGGTGGATGCTAAAGAATATTAAGAACTGCTAAATTTCATTATTTGTAATTTGCTACTTAAATGATAATTAATTTTAAAAAGCATGCTCTATTTCTGTAGTTGAGTAGTCTGCAATAATAAGCGAAAAAAAATTATTTCAAACTGGAATGTAACCTAAAGCTTGGTTCATTATACCCATGTTGCAACAGGAAGTGCTTCATGATGCAATAAAAAAACAAAAATAGAACTAGTTTGCCATTAGTCTTGCGGGGCCAGACTCAATTTTTAGATCAGTCTGGTTTCATGCCTAATCTCAACTCGTGCTTGTCTGGCAGAGTTCGGTCGACCCAATGTAATCACTGTTACCATGGTTATATTAGAAACCACCCATGCCACAGTAGTCTAGTATTATACTGTGTAGTAAACACGGGTTGATATCAAGCAAGGCACCAGACTCTATTGCAAGTATCTATTACAGATCATAATGCAAGTATCCTGAGCCTGGTTTTAGGATTATAAGAACAATAGCATGAATGACAATGTCCAGTATGTAGGCCAATACTCCACAGGCACTACTGGAGGAGTTTCAGTATAGTCTAATACTGGCTGCACGCATGCAGTCAGGAGTGCTTTCACTATAGTGGGCATTGGCTCATTGAAAGTATTGTAAAGTTAGTGTCTTTGTTCAAATGTAGTGGGAAAAGATAGTGGATAATAATAATAATAATAATAATAATAATAATAATAATAATAATAATAGTAACAAGAGATATTAAAGCAAGAATAGCAACAGGTTATTGACATAAAATAATGTAACTACAAACAAACAAACAAACAAACAAACAGACAAATTTATACAAACTGTAGTGTAGGCCGTGCAAGAAATTATGGAAGAAGTCAATAAAGAAAATAATTTATATCCAAAGAGTGTTACAATATATCATATCCTAGTTCCATGACCTCTTTGTGTTTCTCGTCCAGGGGTTCTGGTGAAGGTACCAATTTTCCCCTTATGGAGGCAATATTTTCATATATGGGGGGCAGTGACTCCTCCTTTAGGAGCTTGTCAGAATATTCAAGAAGACAGTCATAGCAATAAGCATAAAACTGAAGATTAACAATAAGTCCAGGGCACTGTAGATAATGATGATTGGCAGATTGGAGCAGGTCAATAATCCTTTCCTTTTTGGCTCTTTGCAGGCAGTAGGCCAGGGTAGCAAATATACCAACAGGGCCATTGGAACCACTGGAAGAGAAGGAATGAACATAGACTGGTCAGTATATGTACAGCACAAGTACTGTATATGCATCAGATAATGTTAGAATTCTCTTCTTTTTTCATTTTTGGCAAGATTTGACCACAAAGTCCTGTACTGTTGTAGTACAGGGACTTAGGCTCAATTTTGGAGCAACTTTCAAAATTCGTAAAAAATCTAATTTTGATCGGAACCAGTTCAAACTTTTTACACAACATAAGTACATGTACATGTATCAGGAAATGTATTGAGGTGGTCTTACTCGTCATGTATTAATATAGGATGGTTGCCACGGTGACAAGACTCCGCCTCCACCAAACATCCTTGAATAAACTTTATGAATTTATCAGCTCTTGGAAAGCATTGCTTGAGTAACATTTCTTGATATTGAATGTACTTTAGTTTCAATGTTGAGGAATCCTGTTGTTATAATAATAGCAATATTTATAACTGCATGATACAATAACACAGTCTGCTGCTTACCTCTTCATTGAATATAGAGATATCTCTGGTGGAGAAGCCAGTGTTGAACTGTTTACGACCAACAGAGACTGTGAGTGGGCCAAACTTTAATTGTCTGTCCCCAACGTCAGGAGGAATGTATGAATACGTCTATAATTAGAAAAAGAGAATAAATGTACAAGTACATGTACAGTATACTGTACATACAGTGATATCAGCAGGTGAGAGGTTGATAATATGAGTGCACTCATTCTGGACTATCAGTCTCCAGAAGAGTTCCTCAGTCTCTTTGGTCGGGGAAGGACTCTTGATGAAGAGGTTGGGGGTCCAGTAACCCTGTGGGCATAAGGGGGTGTGGCTTAATAATATTAATAACTATTAATAACTAACGTCAAGATAATAGGAAGTGAACTTTGAATCTTTATCAGCTAAAAATAAAAATAATAATAGAACACATAAATTTATGGTGTTTCCTTTTCCCCTTACTTTCAAAAGGAACTATGCTGGGTCCTGGACAGGCTTGGGCGGGTGGTTTGACTGATCCTATTTTATTAAACTCTTCATTAATGAGAGTAGGTTCCTGTAGCTTCATGCAACGATCTTTAAACTCATCAATGGTCACTGCAGTATCTCCATACACTATGTCCTCCAGTATAGCATTGTGAATGAATATATACTGACACTACATATAGGGAAGGAGAGGTTATTGGTAGTTATTAACAGTAATTGGTAGTTATTAATAGTTATTGGTAGTTATTAGTAGTTATTAAGTTACATACCAGTGCTTGGACCATTTGCTTCCTTTGTTTCCTAAGGAAGGTTACAATTCCTTTTATATCAACTTTATTTTCTAATTTAAGTTGCTCCAGTGCAATGTCCAATGCAATGATGGTACCAGTTCTACCAACACCAGCACTAAAGGGAGGGAGAGTAGGTTATAAAGTACAGTAGGTTATAAATGAATCAATGGTAGATATAGAGGGTTTAGGAGACTTTTAGTGTCTCATATTTAGCCCTAGGTCTCGTTCAGTCTCCTCATATAGTTAGGTAGGCCATCCCTTCCCAGATACAACAGTGATGGATCATACATCATCCATTACCTGCAGTGAACTACTATTGGTCCATACTCTTCCTTATCATTGGCTGAGTTGATTGCCCTTAAGAAATCCAAGACATGAGATGCTTGTGCTGGTACATTTCTATCAGGCCATGCAGTGTAGTGGAACTGAAGGACAGTTCTCTCCTTCTCTGTCGTGTCCCTCTCCTATTAATAGAATACATTAATGATGATGTAATCTGTTCTATTATTAGTAACACTCACATTGAACACTTTAAATCCTCTAATGGTGTAGTGTGGGAGTTCAATGTTTCGATCCACTCTGACAGCTATATCGCCATAGCAACACTGACCACTACTTGGCCAATACTGATGGCATTTAGACTACAAAAATAAAAATAATAATAATAATAATAATTATTATTATTATCATAAATTACTTTGTAAGACTCCATCAGGTTGGTCAGCATCACTATGGTAACGGTCCGTTGTTCCCATACCATCCTCCAGAAGTCATCAGTAGTTTCTTCCTTTGGTCCTTGAGTGGCAATATAGAGCTTATCATCGTGATACCCCTACAGTACAGGAGGAGGAGGAGGAGGTATCCATTATCCATACAGTCCTATAAAGGTGTACTAGTATTACCTTAATGAAGTTAGCATTGATATAATGTGAATGAGGTACTCCTGGTATCTCTTGTAATGTGACTCTTGTATGATCAACTAATTAAATATTCATTATCAATTAATTAATTACATGTATTAATAACTCACAAGCTCCGACGTCCCTGTATCTATTCTTAGTCTGATCATATTCATGAGCTGCCAGTGAGGCAATGCACGCGTAATCAGGAGATGTACTATTAATGAACTGAGAGTGGGAGGGGCCATTATCAATTAATTAAATATTAATTAATTACTTCAAATATCTCATTAAATATCTCCTGTTTGTTCTTGTCCAGTTTCTCCACGTGTTCTTGAAACTCATCCCTCCCCACGTGTTCCCCTGGCTTGAAATCACTAGGAGAATAGGACCCATTAGCAGCAGCACCGTTACTGATGACACTCGTATCCATGGAGATGCAGGTATCAATGGTATCCATGGTAACGTGTCCGGCAGAAGTGAGAGAGGAAGGAGTAAGAGGAGGAGGATTGAACTCGGATAATGAGAGAGCATCATCTAAAAAAGGTTCACCATCAACTGATGGAGGACGCTTCACCTCCTCCTCCTCCTCTTCCTGGGTATAGCAAGGGTTAGTGGCCGCTGGTACTGATCCAATGACCACTGGAGGACCACTGGTTACTGGAGGGCCATTGGTCACTGGTGAACGGACTGGAGAGTCTTTGGAGGACAAGGAACTAGTTCTAGCCTTAATCTCCTCCTGTGAATAAGAGATACCACATGAATCCATTATAGTGTAGATAGTGTATGTGAAGAGATAATGGATCAAACAATAGTGAAGACATGATGTGTACAACTAATGTAATAAAATGAATATATAGGAATGAGCACCTGATGGTACGTGTATATAATAATAATAATAATTAAATAACAGGTAATACATGTGGACTAACGTGAGAAGTGTACTGGTTGCTCCTAGGAGGAGAAGCTGATCCATCATGTTCAACACTAGACAGTGTAGTACTAGCCTTACGCTTACTCTTCCTGTCAATAATAATAACAACAATAATAATAACAATAATAATAATAACAATAATAATAATAACAATAATAATAATAACAACAACATATCCTTACCTCCAGAACAGGATAAGAACCACTAGTACAGTAACAGCAACAGCAATCAGGAGCAGTACAAAGAAGACCACACCCACTGCTATACCAACACTTCCTCCTCCCTCTCTCCTGCCAGAGGTGGGTCTATCAGTAGTTGGACTGCTACCAGAAACTGGTTTGACGGGACTTGTGAAACTAGTTGAACTGTATATCTTATACTGTGGCCCATACCGGGAATGAGAATAAGCTCTTATGAAGAAAGTATAATAACTCTCATCATCCAGGGGGCCATTAGTGAACACAGCTGCTGCCTCCCTCCTCTTATTGTTGTTCCTAGTGTCATTAGACTCACTACCAACCACAAAGGAGTCTCCTATACTGTCGATAGTTAATTCAACTGCAAAATAAGGTTTAGAATTAGGACCCCCTCCCTGGGGTCGGTGAGCCGCTTCATAACTAGTGAAGAACTGATCTGAGGCATAAAGACTGTCAGGGGACCCTGAGGGAAGGGTGGGGGAGGAACCTAATCTAAGAACACCAATCCTAATGATACCCACGTTATGAAGGGATGGCTTAAAGCCTGAGAGGTTAATAGTGACAGTGTAAGGTTTATCAGTTTCAGTGGGTCCTGAGAAGGTAGGCGTGGCTGGTGGAGGAGGCACCACTGGTAGAGTATTGACGCTCATATTAGTGGGTGTGGTTAGTGAGTACACGCCCCCACTGACGTCAGATACAATAACATTAATTAAACAGTAATATCTCGTGTCTTGGGCCATAACAGGAACGTGTACATGAATTGCATCACGTCTAACGTCAGCCGTAACATTAGTACTATAAACTGGGGCCACACCCCTCCCTCCGCTCACCTGTCCTCTGTAACAGTCCAGGGAATAATGGGATATATTGTAACAAGTACTAGATTGAGTGGGCGGGAACCAACTGATCGATAAGTAAGAACTATTGGCAGTGATATTAGAAGACACAACAACTGGACTGAAACCTGTAAATAATAATAATAATAATAATAATAATAACACAATTAATTACCTGCTCCATCGCTTAAAGTTGAGTAACTACCGTTATTTCTTGATATTCCGCGACCAATCAGATTATTCACAGATAAGAGACTAAAAGTGTATTCCTTATAAGGTAAGAGGTGGAGCCTAGTGTTATTAACAGACAGAGAGAATAGCTCCTCCTTCTCTTGAGTGCAGAGCATTGACGAGGAATCACAATAGCTAGTTATTAATATTACATTATTAATAGGGGCAGCGGTAGGTGTGGGTGTGGCTATAGAAACATTCGACCAATCAAGTAAAATAATACAAGAGGAGACTCGAGAGATCCTTAAATTAGACGGGGGGAGAGGAGGACCTGAAGAATAGACAATAAGAACATGAGGGAATGTACAGGAAATGGAATCAAAATCGAGGGAGTCTCTCCTTTTCACTTTTGGCAAAATTTGGCTCGAGATCATGTACTATAGTACAGGGACTACCTTGACCTGGTTTTGGCATTTTAAAAATGGCCATAACTTGAAAAATTGAAGTCGGAATCAGCTCGAACTTTCTACACAGCATAAGGATGTCAATATGTATCAGAAAATGTAATAAAAATTTAGGGTCATTTTTTGGCCATTTTTTGAAAAAAACCATGGACTATAGCCTTGGGTATTTTTCAAATTTTGGGCGTTTTCTTAAAATGGCCGTAACTTGAAAAATTGAAGTTGGAATTGACTCACACTTTCTACACAGCATAAGGACATCAATATGTATCAGAAAATGTAATAAAAATTGGGAGTGATTTTTTGGCCATTTTTCAGAAAAAAACCATGGACTATAGCCTTGGGTTTTTTCAGAATTTTGGTGGTTTCTTAAAATGGCCGTAACTGCATATAATAACTCACCCCAGACAGTTAGGTGAAAGGTGATACTGATGTTAGGTGCTCCTGGATGAGTAATAGTCATGGTAACAGGGCCAGTGTCATCAGTAACCAGACCACATAGGGTCATATTAGATACACCATTCATTAGTAAGGCAGTGGATCTCTCTGACTGATACAAGCCACTCCATTGAATGAGTGATGAAGTGACAGGAGGTTTAGCTGAACTGATACTGACCAAGAACTGAGCACAATCAGAGGAACGATGGAATAAAACCAAAGAAGATAAGTTAGTGAGTACTGGTGGGACTAAAATAATAATAATAATAATAATAATGGTAATAGTAGAATGGTGAATAATTATAACAGTAATTAAATTCCATTCACATGTAAAACACATGTCAAGCACATGTCAAGCACATGTACATGTAATGAAACATTTATCAGTCAATTAGAGTCACACAATAGTGTCCCTTTAATGAACAGTGTAACCTACTCTCTCTCTCTCTGACCTCACTGTGAGGTCATTCCTTTATCATATCATTATCAACAGACACACCTCCCTACACCTTCTCTGTGCACGTACAATAAATAAATAATAATAATAATGATCCATACTCCATACATTACAGGTATACATGTAAATATAAATAACTATGGAACCTCTCTCTCTCTCTCTCCCCTCCTCTCTCTCCCTCTATCTCTCTCTCTCTCCCCCCTCTCTCTCTCTCTCTCTCTCTCTCTCTCCCTCTCTCTCTCCCCTTTTTCTCTCTCTCCCTCTCTAATCAAGAGGTCACTAAACTGTTATCATAGAGAAACACATTAAAACAACTTTAATAAAAACAATAATATCACACCATCAAAAAACAATAACAACATTTATTAACACTTCATGAATGCAATGTACATGATAGTCCAACAAGTATTGCTATGACAGTAGAGCTGTGGATACATGTACATGTACATGTACTGACAAACGACTCAGGTATATTGAAAATTGGACTCAGTTCAAACTTTCTATATGGCCCAGGGAAGGATAGTACGTTGTATCAGATTAATATACTTACCTAATATGGTAACATTAAACTCTATTTCAATAGCTCCAATAGTGTTATTAATCATTAATAAGTAAAGTCCATCGTCAGACAAGGAGGAGTTGGTGATCGTTAAATTGAGAGAGTACTGACCCGAGGCACTGGCCCTAGGGTCAGTAATGGGTACCCTGTTGCTATTGGTTATGCCTAGCAACCGGTACCAGGTGACAGTTGGTAGTGGATAGCCTCCAATGAAATGAACCAGGAGCTGAATAGACTGACCAACAGGGACAGAGGAATTTAATGGAGTGATCCGTGATACATTGGGAGTAACTGAAAGAGAGAGAGAGAGAGGGAGGGAGAGAGAGAGAGGGGGAGAGAGGGAGAGAGAGGGAGGGAGAGAGAGAGGGAGGGAGAGAGAGAGGGAGAGAGAGAGGGAGGGAGAGAGAGGGAGGGAGGGAGAGAGAGAGGGAGAGGTTGGTAAAATGAAGACATAATGTGAGACAAAGAAAGACTTCAAGGGAACCATGTCTGAGGTACATGTTACTGTACATGAATATAATCACCACATCAGAGACTGTGGGATAAGAGGGCAGACATTATGAACTACAGTACATGTACATGTACATACAGTACTAAAGGATAGGCTTACATTCAACTAATATGTCAGCAACAGCCTGACTCTTCCCTATTCCATTATTAGTGGCACACTTGTATGAGCCAGCCAGTTCAGGACTAACATTAGTAACAGTTAGGTATGATATCCTATCAGTATACTGAGTTATACTGAGCTGAGGATTAGTAGATGCTGTAATATTAATGTCGTCTTTAAACCATTGGAATGTGGAGAGAGGGTCCCCTGAATCATCAGTACAATTGAGGACAAATGAAGAATTTAAAGACATGGTTCTCTCCCATTGCTTGAGGCAGCTACCAGAAGTAATGAAACAAGCAGCAGGACGAGCTAAGAGAGAGAGAGAGGGGAGAGAGAGAGAGAGAGAAAGAGAGAGAGAGAGAGAGAGAGAGAGAGAGAGAGAGAGAGAGAGAGAGAGAGAGAGAGAGAAAGGTTGAGTAGTAAATCATCTCTGATAGTATACACAGGTGTTACGAATGGTTAACCACAATATCACAATATTCATACTCACTTACATGTAAGTGTACATGTACATGTACGTGTATAACACAATGGCCGCTACGCAGGACAATAATAGGACCACAGGACAATGGACACTGGTGCATGTACTTACACTTAATGTCAAAGAAAAAACTGGCGGCAGCAGTACCAGCTGAAGTAGTGACATTAAGAAGATAGACTCCATCTTGAATCAAACTGAATCCTTGGATAACGAACAGGGTACTAGTGAAAGGTGTTATACTAAGATCTGATCTAAGCTGATCCGTAATGAGGTCTCCGTTAAAGTACCAGGTCAGGTTGTCAGCAGAGGGGGTGGGTATTCCAGCATAGAAGACCTGTAAAGTAACAGTAAGAGAATTACCAACCACTGTATCCTTATTATAGGTTTGGTACTCCAGCAGCACTGTAATAGCACCTAATGATAATAATAATAACAACAACAACAATAATAATAATAATAATAATGATGATGATGATGATATCCTACCTTCACTAATAATTAAAGTTCTTTGACTACTAGCAGTAGTACAGGAATAGTTTCCATTCATGGTCGAGTTATAATACTGGAATGTCAATATTCTTTCAGTACCTTTATCATAATAATAGACCAGTGACTCTCCTACACTATCAGGGTCCCTCAAAGGTACACTGGTTGAATTAGCGTACCACGGGGTAGCAGTGTGGTCAGCTGCATCACAAGAGAATCCAAAGGAGAGGCCAGGGGTGAGGCTAATGGGGCGATCTGTTGAATCAAACCGGAGGCGAGTCTTACCCCTTGTTCGGTGCATAGAATGGAACTGTAACTCATGTATTGATATAATGATCTCAGCTTTAGAGAGAGAGGGAGGGAGAGAGAGAGAGAGGGAGGGAGGGAGAGAGAGGGTATATAATGATATGATAATGAAGTGAGAATAATGAACAAGATGACAAGTAGTCTAAGTACATTGCAAGGAGTGGTAGTATTGATTGGATGATATGCTGTAGCCTCGGGTCAACTACTGATAGTGTATTTAAAATAAACATAACTCACCTTTTACAAACACGAGTCCTTGGAATAGAAGACAAAAGAGCGTTAATCCACTAAACAACACCATAACTGGACTAGCACCCTCTCTCGACACACAACAGAAACAGAAGGACAGGGAGACTGAGGGAGAGGGGGAAGGAACAGGAGGACAGGAGAGAAGCCACTGGGACCTTAGGGGGGAAGAGAGAGGGACAGAGAGAGAGAGGCAAGAAAAGAGAGAGGGGGTGGTGGGTGCACAGCACGTGCGGAAGACACGCCCACTCAATTAGACATTATCGGTAGTTATTAATGGTTAAACACTAGTGGAGGTGTTGAAACTAATTGCTAATTGAATGTATTAATTAACAGAATATTATTCTTATTTTAAATATATACAGGTGTTGCTTAGCAGGAATGTACATAATAGAAATCAATAAATGATATTAATAATATTAATCAACATGTTTTGTTAATAATAGTTCTTCACATTCATATCTTAGGTCTTCCAGTAATGATGCTATTGCAGCTTCACACACTGAGAGTCTACAAGAGAGAGAGAGGGAGGAGTATATCATTAAAACTATGCAAGTAAAACCTACTGTTAATATTAATATGCATGTAAACATGGAGCCAGTGCTTTTTAAGGAGAGAATTTGGCATTAAACCTGGCACTATCCCAAAACTAGCTCCTCCCCCTAATCCCAGGTAATCAGCAGCTGGACATGACACAGAATGAGGTATTAATCAGCATGGACTTACTGTCTCCTCAGTTGCACTGTAGCTAGTTCATTATCATCATCATCATCTTCATTATCATGATGATGATGATTATCTTTCTGATCCTGTTCACCTCTGATAATAGATACTTGATATTGTACAGACTAAATAAAAACAATAATAATGATAACAACAACAACAACAACAATAATAATAATGTCACTGTCTCATACTGTCAATCCTTATATGTGTACATACATCAAAAGTTGCTGAGACCTTACAAGATGCTCCACACTAAAGAGAGTGGCTTGCCTTTACAATCAGTACATGCACCACAATAAAGAAAGAGTGTAGCCTCTTTATTAAGGACACCATTGGGACACACTACTTTTGTCTATAGTTGTAGCACTTTGGCTACGACAGAATTGTTATTACATTTTCTGATACACATGCTGTACCATTGGCCTTTGCTCATTAAAAAATTGGTTCATTCTTTAAAATGGCTGTAACTTGAAAAAATTAGGTCGGAATCAGCTCAAACTTTCTATAAGTACATCAATATGTATCAGAAATTGCAATAAAAATTTGGGCTGATTTTGGAGCCATTTTTGAAAAAAAAATCATGAACTAACCAGGACTATAGTACAGGGCATTTTTTAGCAAAATGCTAATTAATTAACCACACCCACTTCCACTCACTAATTCCAATTTCTCCTTTTCCTGTTCTTGTATTCCCTTGATTAGTTCTGATACGTTATTTTTATCATTTTCAGTAAATATTTTTTCTATTTTCATCATTTCTTGTGATAATGAAGTGAAGCTGCTAGTAGCAGCTGCCACTGACTGTTGGAACAATTCAAATGAACTCTTTGACTTGACGTAGTCCTCCTGAGCCCTGTTGTATGATAAAAATTGAATTAATTTTTATAGTAAAATGACACTTTAATTGTTTTGACAATAAAAATAATTATTATTACAACTATCACTCCAATGCCTTATATGGTAACTAATTAAACAAATAAAATAAAATAAAAATTTAATATTCAGAAGAGGAATCAGGAAATAACTATAAATAGTAACACTGATCCAATTAGTGTAGCATGAGGTATTAATAGTAACACCAAATATGGTATAATCTAATAATAGTAACACCATCAGCTGCTGCTCACTTCCTCCACACAATGTCTTCAGTAGTGGAGCCAGTCCCCCACTGCCCACTGTGTACCGACCGGTCGCCCAGCAACAATTTTAAACTGTTACCATGCCAACACTCGTACTGTGAGCGATGTCTAGAGGAGCTGCTCCTGCTGGAGCCAGACGGACACTCGTATGTACTGGCCTGCCCTTCATGTAGGTTTCCTGTGAGTCTAGCCTCAGACGGGATACTGGGACTACCCACCATTGAACCAAGAGGAGGAGGAGGAGGAGGAGGGAAGGAGGAAAGAAGGACCTCCTCCTCTTCTATAGGTCCTGTGTGTTCAAGGCATGATAAAGTGATCCAGCTGTACTGTGAAACTTGTTTGAGTACTGTCTGCCAATCCTGTGCTGTTGAAGATCACGGGAACCATCTTTACTACCAAATCAACCGGAGCCAATCAAAACACAGGGAAGAGGTGAGGGGAGGGCTCAAGGATATAGAGAATAAGAGGAACCAGTACCGATCCTCCTTGAGCAAAGTGAGGGAGAGAGAGGAAGAGGTGAAGAGAAGGAGTGATGAGATACAGGCGGAGATTGAGTCACTGGCTGAAAGGCTGACCCAACTGGTGGAGGAATCAAAGAATAATCTCCTAAAAGAACTGACTAGCATCAAAGAGAAGAAGCTGAGGGTATTACTGGACCAGAGGACCCTGGGGGAGGAGAGGCTGGTGGAGATAGAGAGAGTGAGTGAATCACTAGAGCAGTTTCTATCAATAGAATCAAACCAGCAGTTCCTCTCACAGAAGAAGACGATGATGGAACTCATTGATAGAGTGAACACAGGGTCTGGTCTATCAGATTTTGAACCAAACGAGAGAAATGACATTAAATTCAAAGGATCAGGCAGCCTGCTGGTCCTCAATAAAACCATTGGAGAGATAGGAGGGACACTGCTCCATCAGTACTGCTCTCCTACTGTCACCAGCAGTGCCAGTATAGTCACTGCTAACAGTACTACCATATTCCACTTGAAGCTCAAGAGCGAGGATAGACCAATCTCTGTATCAACTGATTTATTCTCTTGTAAGCTCCTCCCTCCTTATGAAGCCCCACCCATTGATTGCGTAATAAAGGAGGCATGTCCTGGAGAGTACTGTGTGAACATGAAGCCGACCAGCGAGGGACTACACAAACTATCAATAAAGATCAACGACTGTCACATCAACCGCAGCCCATTCACCATACCAGTGGCACCAGCGACCAGCGGACTATCAACGACCATTATACCTAACGTACACCAACCATGGGGCGTGGCAGTGGGTGGGGCCAATAACGAGTATCTATTGATAGCAGAATCAGGAACTCATGTGGTGAGCCTATATCAGACCAGTACCGGATCCAAACTGAGAGCCATTGGGGGGAAGGGTAAGGAGGATGGGAAGTTCACTGATCCAAGGGGTGTGGCTATTACTCCGACCAATCAGATTCTAGTAACGGATTACGACAGAGTGCAGAAGCTGACGGTTAATGGTGGGTGTGTCCGGTCAGTCTGCGGTAAGGGGTCTGGAGCACTTCAGTTCCAGGAACCAAAAGGAATCACCTGTTCCAATAATAGGATACTCATAGCAGATACCAAGAACCACAGAATACAGGTACTGAATAACGACTGGAGCTATTGCCAATCATTCGGAGCTGACGTACTCAGGTAATTAAATAATAACTATTAATAACTATTAATCATTAATTAACTATTAATTATTAGGTTCCCATGGGACGTTACATGTGATGAAGATGGATACGCCTACGTAGTTGATAATGACACTCATAACGTATTCAAATTCGACCACGATGGGAAGTTTAAAATGAAATTTGGTTCAAAGGGTTCCGGACCAGGTCAGCTCCAATGGCCAGCTGGTATAAGCTACAGTAGGGACCACCTGTACATCACTGATGATAACAACAGGGTATCCATATTTGATACAACAGGGTCCTTCATAAGACACATCACACTGGACAAGGGGGATGCTGGTAACACTGGTACTATGGAGGAGGACGATGGTAACATGGTCAATGGACGAGTGGACAGACTGAAGCATCCTTTAGGAATAACGGTTGATGAATTAGGAAAAATATACGTCAGCGATTGCTGGAATAATAGAATAATAATAATAAACAATAATAATAATATTAATAAATAATTGATAGTTTAATGTGTGTTTGTTTTTATAATCTTTTTATTTGTGTTATTTTTCAAATTAAATGAATGGAATTTAAACTTTTATTTTGTAAAATTCAGCTCAATTATGCTTCAGTTATGAATACAACATCTTTTGACTGTTTTGAACACAAAATTACAAAAAGAAGTAAAGTACCAGTAACTCAATGGCATGTTAATATTCTTATAAAAGGACTCATGAATAAAAGTAATGAAAGCTAACGTTAGCCCACATAAAGTTCTTATCTTTACATCTTTCTCTCACAAACAGCTCCACATTCTCTCACTCCCTCTCTCTCCCTCTCCCTCTATCCATTCCAGTTGTGTGTCTGTGGGTAGCTGATAAAGTCTCTCAGTCATAATAAAGGAGAGGTTTTAGTTTCAATAAACAAAAGCATCTATCATTATTATTATAATAGATCAACCACGATCAGTATATCTACGCCCACGAGATATTAAAAAGTGAAAACGATTCCAATCCTCCGATGAATAATAACACCAGTAGGGGAACCACCTTTAGCAATTAATAAATAAATTAAATTAATGGAGAATTCTCTCATTTTGAATTTTGGTGAAATTTGGCCAAAGTCCCTGTACTATATAGTACGGGGACTTTTGTCTGATTTGTCAGCAACTTTTAAAATCATAAAAAATCCAAACTTGATTGGAATCAGCTCAAACTTTCCAACATAAGAACATGTATCTGCAATAGAAATTGTAATAAAAATGCAGAATTCCCTCCTTTTCATTTTTAGTGAAATTTGGCCTGAGACCATGTACTGTAGTACAGGGATTTTGGCCAAAAAAGGCGAGAAAACCATATATTTTAAAAGAAAACCACCACACATTCTTATAATTGTCATTTTTAGAGCACAGGGTGTGTGTGTGCAACAAAGCAATAAAAGGTATTCAGTCTTTGATGTTGTTTCATTTTTCATTCAGACACTTCATGAAAGGAGAGGGACTGAACCACAGCTTGACTCAACAACCACAAACATACTTTCTGAATGGACTAACAACTTTCAGTTACACACACACACACACACACAAATACCAGACACTCATTCTATTCCATATACATGTACACGTACATGTACATGTACATGTATATGTACGTGTACATTCCTCAAGTTTATAATAATAATGCATTGAGGAGTAGCAAAACAGGCTAATAAGAATCATCTATTAGTACAAGTTATTAACAAAACAAGTTACAGAAACCGGTTTGACCAGATAAAGGGACATCCCCTTCAGTCTGTAGACTGACTATAAAAGATCATAACATCATTGACCTGCCTCCACTACTGCACCAGTGCAGGTAAGATAAAGAAAGAGCATAAGAGCAGCTACAGAAAGAAAGGGATACAGTAGTACTGACTGTACGAATGAATGAAGGAATGTTTCCAGGCCCTGCCACTTCAATGGATGATATGATAAAGTGTGGAGTTTGCCGTAAAACCCTCCAAGAACCAAAGACCCTTCTCTGCCAGCACACGTTCTGTGCCCATTGCATGGAGGAGAGAGGAGGAGGAGGAGGGGAAAGGTTCGTAGAGTGTCCTCACTGTCAAGAAATAACTCCATTGGTCTCTGCTGCTGGTATTGATGGATTGAATACTTCATTTGTCATTGAGAACCTTTTGGAAATTAACAGGAAATTCAACGAAACGGAACAAAAAATAAACAAAGAGACAGAGCAAGAGGAGGAGAAAGGAAGAGAGAGAGAGAAGGAGCAGCTAATGGAGACCACCAGCAGGCCGGGGGAGAAAGGAGGAGGAGATAGTGAAGGTAAAATCAATAAATATATAATTAATGAGACGAGTCACTCCATTACTAGTGACTTAAATTATCCCTGGGGGGTAGCTAGGAGTGCCAATGGAGGAACGATCGTTGCAGAATGGGGAGGAGACAGGGTTACCATGGTAACAGGAAGCAAACGGTTTTATTTCGGCAGCGAAGAGAAGGAGGGGGCCAGGAGCATCATTAAACCACGAGGAGTAGCAGTGGATAGAGATAAGGTACTGGTAACAAGTAGCAACAAGATAACAGTTTATAGTGAAGAGGGAAGACTCATTAGAAGCAGCAAAGGAAAGAGAAACATTGAACTGGCCTTCCCCTCAGGACTAGGAGTCCATCCTCTCAATGGACTAGTGTATGTAACTGACTCTGACAACCACAGGATACTCGTACTATCAAGTAACCTGGAGTACGTGAAGAAGTTTGGGACGGCTGACAGTAAAAGGGGAACAACTTCTCTACCCTGGGACCTGGACTTTGATAGAGAGGGGCTGGTCTATGTTGCCGATAGCAACAGCAGGATCCTTAAGTACAGTCCTGATGGTAGGTTCATGAGCAGTTTTGAAATCAAAGAAGACAAAATGAAGCGACCGTCTTCACTGAGCATAAGGAATGATGTGATTCATGTAACCGAGCTACACGGGAATAGAGTGAGGGTATTTGACAAAGAAGGAGTTTACATCAGCTGCTATGAAGGAAGGGACGAGCTATCACTGAATGGATCGTGTGGAGTGTGTGCTGATAGTAGTCACCTTATCATCAGTGACTGCTGGAACAACAGGATCATATCCATTAGTAACAATCATTGAGTCTATGGCTGACAGTACATGTGTACATGTACTTGTATTGTTATCATATCTCACATTCAACGGACTAACAACAACAATAACAACAACACTAACAATAACATGTTTACTACTTTTACTGATTACATATTTACCACACTCTGTGAGTGTCCATTAATTTATTTAAATTATTTAAGTGTTTTCTAACCTTTTCAAGTCTCCGTAAAGTGCCTTTCTTTCCTCTTGAATGTAAAAAATTCGCCTCGCCAATTCACTCATACCACCCGCCATTTTATTAAAAAGGGCGTGGCTTAACTTAATTGCTTCCGTATACTATTAGTAAAATTGAAATCGATAGAATTTTATACACGAAGGAATAAAAAATCGCTCGTTTTTAATTTTCCGTATATTTTTAGCCAGAAATATACGGAAAACTGATTTTATCATTCCTTCATGTATAAAATTGTATCAATTTCAATTTTACTAATAATATACGGAAACAAATAATTTAAGCCCCGCCTACCACAAGCTTAATTATTATGCTCCTCCCACTAATAACCAGTCAATCATGGCGGATTTGAGGAAGGAGAAAGAAGCTTTTGTGAGTGGCCTCTCTGGGACGAGTCTAAGCGAGTTATACCTGATACTGATAGCCGGTGGACTGGGAGTGGCTATTAGACACTGCCTACTGTTGTATTACAAAAGATTGAGAATATATCATCAAGAAAACATCATGTAAATGACCGCCCAATAATACTTATTATTATTATTTCTTTTATTTAGTTTTGCTTTCTTTTATGAGTTCCTTACTGTAATGCTGCCTGGTCTACTCTCATTCACAATACTGTCAGAATACTTCATTACATTACTGATACCAATATTAGTATTAGTAATAATAATACCACTGATACCTAAAGCTGGTAGCATTGAAAAGGTTCATTCTTTATTAAAATCACTGCCATTCCCCAAGAGGCCGCCTTTCCTCACTGTACTGAGGACCTGGGTCAATATATACACATCAATATGTATACTGGCTGTTGACTTTCACGTATTCCCAAGACGACTGGCTAAGGCAGAGTCTTATGGAACTGGTCTAATGGACATAGGTGTGGGTATGTTTATCATCAACCATGGGATGGTAGTCAAGGAAACACACCTTGATGATGTCTCTATTGGCCGATACCTGAAGTCCCTGTCTCATTACATTGTCAGTTCTCGTGTTTGGGTCTTCATCCTCCTCGGGCTCCTGAGGCTATTATCAGTGAAGTCTACCGACTACCAGCAGCACGTCTCTGAATATGGAGTACACTGGAACTTCTTCTTTACTATAGCAGCTGTCAAAGTGAGGGATCGACCTTTATAGTTATTGTTACTATTTATAAATTCAGTATTAGTTCATTGCTGTATGTTACTATTTTTAGATATTTTCTGCAGCACTGCAACCATTAGTCCAATGCATTCCTTCCAAGTATAAATATGGAATCACTTCATTGTTGATAGGTGTTGTGTATCAGTTCCTGCTGAGTTGTGGAGTAAGAGATTACATTCTTTATGGACCAGGTGGCACTTATTCTCGTAAGAGTATCATTGCTGCCAACAGAGAAGGATTGTTCTCCTGTGCTGGCTACTTGTCTATCTATTATGCTGGTATGGAACTAGGAAGATTAATATTTATGGATGAAAAGTAAGAAACATTTATTTTCCATTAATTTATGTACATTTTTAGTAACAGACGAAGAGAGAAGTCATCAGATTATTACATCATAGGGCTGTTACTATTAATAGCATCAGTGCTCAGTATTTTAAGTACTGTTGCTTCCACTGGCTGGATAGAGCCTGTCTCAAGGAGGATGGCTAATATTACCTTCATACTCTGGATAGTGAGTTATTATTATCATCATAATTATTTATTTATTTTTCAGATATCAATTGGTGCCAATTACCTGTTTATGGCTTACCTCATTGACTTGCTAGTATTCTATATTATGAGTATTACTCTTCCAGTTCATTCAGTATCACCTCTTTATGACTTCATCTATTCCTCTCCTACTACCCACTATTGTTTAATCTCCTCCATTGATTACAATCAGTTCCTCTTCTTCATTATAGCTAACATATCCACTGGATTAGTTAATGTTTCCATCAATACAATGGACACTGGCTGGTTGGTCTCCTTTCTGTTGATTTCATTGCATATAATGTTAATATCACTGATAGTTATTGTAATGAAGAAACTCTCTTTAAAATTAATGTAACTTGTCATTAGTTTTTTGTTCAAGTTGTCATGTGAGCTCACGTGTTTTAAGTATACTAGTCAAGAATACGGAACGCGGTAAATTGGAGGCAAAATGGTGGATTTGAATGAGTTTTGTTTATTTTCATTAATATTTCTCTAAATAGCGTAGATCCTGTGCCCCCAGTCAAGTTAAAAGAAGATTAGAGAATGAGGAAAATGGATACAATGCCAGCAGCAGCAGTCTATCAGTTGGTCCAGTATCATTCAATATATTGTGTATATTATTAATTATGTTATAGAAAAGGCCGTGTTCCTCCAGACAGCCTTTACAAGTCATCAGTGAATCCACAACCAATCACGTGAGTGAGAGAGGGGGTGTGGTTATTATCATTAGTGGGTGTGGTTTACATAGAATGAGCGAATATTACAAATATTGTCCCAACCATTCAAAGTTCCCATCCCTAACTACACTGGAGGTAAGGGGCTACATGTACATGTAACGTTACCTGCTTATTGACAGGTGCCAGGAGAGGGCTGGGCATGAGGAGGTGTGGTCTAAAGACAGCCCTACATGACCCGTTTGAAGAGAATGCTTTGGTACTCTATAGCCCACGGGAGGTATCGGCACAGGAGCAACTGAAGACTGTCAGGTAACCATGGTAACGGACATGTAACATGTATTTATTAATATTTAATTAGTTCTGAAGTTGATGTTCACGGTAAGTAATGATTAATCATTATTAATATTTATTGCAATTATTGATTCCAGTTGTTGTGGATCCAGTATTATCTAAAGTCTTGAGGCCGCATCAGAGAGAAGTTAATTAACTTGACCACACCCAAAAATTAATATTCATTGCAGGGTGTCAAGTTTATGTGGGATTGCGTAACAGGTCAGCGTATCCATGGTAACCACGGGTGCATAATGGCTGACGAGATGGGCCTTGGTAAAACCCTCCAGTGTATAACTTTAATGTGGACACTACTGGTGGGTGGGTCCGATATTACATCATCATCATTATTATGATTATTATTGTTCTATTAATAGAAACAGAGCCCTAAAGGTGAGTGAGTGTACTTATACTGTACAACTGGTACTGATGGAGGGAGAAGTTTTAGCAAATTTTGATAAAATAAAACTGACCCATTTTGAGTCACAATGACCCAATCCTCCTCCATTACTACCAGCCTTACCATGAACTCCTCCACCCTCCCCCAGGGACCCCTACCATAGACAAGGCAATCATAGTGACACCTTCCAGTTTAGTAAAGGTAAAGGTAGAGGTACTATCATGTGAGTATCATGTGATGTTCATGTGACCATTAGAACTGGTACAATGAGATTGGTAAATGGTTAAGCGGTCGACTCTCAGTGATTACCATTGACTCAGGGACCAAGGAAGAGATTGACAGGAAGTTGGGTAGGTGTGGCTAGTTATTAATAGTTATTAATGATCATCACTAGGTCAGTACATCACTCAACATGGGAGAGTAGTGAGTCCAGTCCTGATTATAAGTTATGAGACCTTCAGACTACATGCTCCTGTACTTCACAGTGGGAGCACTGGACTAATAATCTGTGATGAGGTATGTACTATAGCTACTGGAAGAGAAGGAACTGATGGTAATAGTGTGATCATTAAAGGGTCATCGGTTGAAGAACTGTGAGAACCAGACCTATACAGCACTGACACAGTTAAAGACACAATGTCGGGTCCTCCTGTCAGGGACTCCAATACAGAATGACCTCCTGGAGTATTTCAGTTTATTACATTTTGTGAATACAGGAATACTGGGTAAGATATAGCTACCCACTAGTCCCTACCAGTTCATGGCTCTTCCATATAAGGCACCACTAGTGAGTTTAGACGTCATTTTGAGGGGCCGATATTGCGTGGGCGGGATGCATCAGCTACTGATAAAGCAGTTCAGTTGGGTCAAGAGAGGCTCCAGGAGTTATCATCGATTGTTAATAAATGTATCATTAGGAGGACGGCATCAATACTCACTCACTATCTTCCTGTTAAATATGAACTGGTTAGTGGGTGTGGCTGGTAGGTGTGGTCATTAGTGGGTGTGGTTTGTAGATAATCTGTTGTCAGTTAACGTCAGTTCAGTGTCTCTTGTATGATAAGTTACTGGAGAGTTCCAGTACCAAACTGATATTGGAGGAAAAGAATAAGAAACAAAGTTCATCACTTGCAGCTGTGACAGCTTTGAAGAAACTATGCAACCGTTAGTATAATAACTATTAATAACTAGTACATTTTCTGATACATATTGACTTCCTTATGCTGTGTAAAATGTTTGAGCTGATTCCGACTTCAATTTTTTGAGTTACGGCCATTTTAAGAAAATGTAAAAATTCTGAAAAATACCCAAGGCTATAGCCCATGGTTTTTCCCCAAAAAATGGCTCCAAAATCTCCCCCAATTTTTATTATATTTTCTGATACATATTGATGTCCTTATGCAGTGTAGAAAGTCTGAGCTGATTCCGACTTCAATTTTTTGAGTTACGGCCATTTTAAGAAAATGTAAAAATTCTGAAAAATACCCAAGGCTATTATAGCCCATGGTTTTTCCCAAAAAATGGCTCCGAAATCACCCCAAATTTTTATTATATTTTCTAATACATATTGATGTCCTTATGCAGTGTAGAAAGTCTGAGCTGATTCTGATTTCAATTTTTTGAGTTATGGCCATTTTAAGAAAACACCAAAAATCTAAAAAATACCCAAGGCTATAGCCCATGGTTTTTTCCAAAAAATGGCTAAAAATCACTCCAAATTTATATTACATTTTTTGATAAATATTGATGTCCTTATGCTGTGTAGAAAGTTTGAGCCAATTCCGACTTCAATTTTTCGAGTTACAGCCATTTTTAAGAAAACACCAAAAATCTGAAAAATACCCAAGGCTATAGCCCATGGTTTTTTCTAAATTACCTATGAAACTGAAGACACTTGCAATGGATAGTATGATAACTATTAATAATCTTTTGATATTAGATCCCTCATTAATTAATATTGGTGAGTTTGATGAACCTGTTCATTATTCCAGTAGTAAGAGCATTCAGCCGGAACACTCAGGTGGGTGTGGTCAGTTATTAATAGTTATTAATTCTCCTTCAGGTAAAATGCTTGTATTGGATTATTTATTGGCTGTTACCAAGGCAACCACTAACGATAAGGTAACTATTATTTCATTATTTATTTTATTAATTATTATTATTGTTAGATTGTTCTTGTGTCGAATTATACTCAAACTTTAGATTTGTTTGAAGACCTGTGTAGATTACGGAAGTGGGTGTGGTCATTATGTTACCATGGTGATACTTATTATTAATAGGTACCAGTTTGTTAGACTGGATGGGTCAATGTCAATCAAAAAAAGATCAAAAATAGTTGATAAATTTAACGATCCTATGGTAAACCACACCTACTTTAATAATTAATTAATTAATTACTTCAGAGTTCTGATTATATATTCATGTTGAGCAGTAAGGCTGGTGGGTGTGGTCTCAACCTCATCGGAGCCAATCGACTCATAATGTTTGATCCTGACTGGAACCCAGCCAATGATGATCAGGCCATGGCTAGAGTGTGGAGAGATGGGCAGAAGAAACAAGTTAAGAACATAAACTACTGATCCTTTAATATTTGATTATATTAGGTTTTTATATACAGACTATTATCGGTAAGTAATGATCATCATTATCATTAGTTATCATTTAACAAAGTATTACTAATAGTAATAATAATAATTATTATTATCATTAACTATTACTGTATGTCAAAGACTGGCAGTATAGAAGAGAAGATATTCCAGCGACAGGCTCACAAGAAGGCTTTGAGCAGCTGTGTGGTGGATAAGGAGGAGGACACCGAGAGACACTTCTCACTGGATGACTTAAAACAATTATTCAAACTGAACAAGGACACGCCCTCTGACACTCATGACAAGTGAGTGGGTGGTGTTCCTTATAAGGTCGTGTGACATACAGTTGTTAAATGAGTGGGCGTATGACATTCCTTATAAGGTCGTTGCATGGGTATGTGAGCATGTGTTAAATCACTTCTGATAGAATAACTGTGAGATACAATTATGGAATCAGCACTATGTGATGTATGGTTGTGATAAACCAAATACAGTATAGCACCTCATGAATAAACAATGTCTGGAATATTCTCTCAGCTACTTTAAGCTGCAGCATTTGGGATTAGTTATTATTATTCTCTTTATTTATTTACGTGTTTTTAGGTTAAATTGTAAAAGATGTTTATTTAACAAACAGATTAAGGAGCCTCCAACTGGCAGTGATTGCTCCAGCGACCTCTCTCATTGGAACCACTCCACTGATAAGAAGATCCTCCCTGATTCAATACTCAAAACTGCTTGGGATCCAAGTCTCATCAGTTTTGTGTTTCATCAAAGATCTCACGAAGCTCAGCGATCGACAGTTTAAATCATCATAATTTATTTATTTTTATTAACATCAAAATAAGTGATAAAACATTTAATATAATATATATATGAACATAAATTGAGTAGTTATTGTCCATTAAAAGATGCTTTAATATGCCAGTATATATATATATATATATATATGTCATATTATTGCTATTTGTGTTTGCCTACAGTACAAGCCACTACTGTAGCATGGTCCAGCTTCCCTGGTAATCTTTTCACTAGTTTATCAAACTCTGGGTCCTCCCTGGACTTTGACTTCACCATGACTCCTTTCTCCTTGCATTCAGTGAAGAATCGTCTCTTTTCGTCAGTGATCTCTACAGCAAAATTAACAAGAGAAGCTGCTACAGTTTGAGCTGAAATATGTCCGTTGAGAATAGACTCGTGTCGCCTGAGGTGATCAGCTAGTTCCGGAATATTCTCACAGCACCTCATTTCAAGACGTGAGGACGGTGTAGAGACTTTAGAAGAAGGAAGGCCAGTGGAGGAGGGAAGAGAAGTTGACGGTGATACCATGAGGAACCCAGTACTACTTTCAACGTCAGTTGTAGGACCTTTCTTGGCGTCTCTGTACTCACCTGGTCTAATGACTTGAGGATAAAAGTTATCAGAAATACCATCAGTCGTCATGAACACAATGTCACCTTCAGCCACGGGTAGATAGTTGAGGGAGAGGTTCTCCATATCTGCCTGTGTCCCAATGGCAGGACCCAGTGCTCCCCCAGAGAAAGCAGCTGTCCTTATCCCGTCCTTAGGATGACAGGCAACAGTAGCTTCAGTGATTGATTTGTTAGTAGGAGAATAGACAAAGATAGGACTATCACCAACACTAGCAATGAATAGGCCCCAGTTAGAGGAGGAGCGAGAGAGAGTTGAAGAAGAGTTCGGGGTTGAGGTTGTTAATAATGTTTTCTTATTTGGTTTCAATTGACAGACGATGCCAATACTTAGTGTCGTTAATGTCCCACTGTGTTCCAGTATACACTGATGAGCATTCTCCATTGCCTCTAGTAGGAGGGTGGTCAGTGTGCGAGAGTGAGGTGTGGCATTAATCTTATTGATATTATCCGATATATATGCTATGGCTGTTTGAACAGCACACCTTGCTGCTAGTCGGGGTTTCTTTCCCCAGTTGACCCCATCAGCTATGGCCATTATTGTATTGTTCTCTCTAGCAAGAACAGCAAACACATCAGCAACAGGTTCACCAGCAACTCTTTTCACTCGAGGAGAGGAGGAGGGAGGGAGGGAAGGAGCTGGAACTGAGAGGGAAGGTTTATTAATGGTTGACTTGTTCCTGCTCAGTGGAGGAGGAGCAGGGAACGGGTCAATGTCACCACCATCATGATGAGATTCATTATCATCTTTCAAAGAAGGAGGATGCTCTCTTTCTCTCTCTTGTGCAGTAACGACCACTGCCCTCTCTTTTATTTCCTCTTGTAAAGTAGGAGGGTCCTTCTCTTTAGCAGCAAGACTGGGTGCTTCCTTCTTAGCCAATGCAGGGCTTTGTTCAATAATCTCTTCTTCATACAATGACAGTGATATACCATAAGCTCTTTCTGAAGGTTTGTTCCAGTCGGTGGCACCAGCTAAAGGAAGTGAGCAAGATGGTGAACCTTCTTGGTTCATATCAAGGCTAGTAAGGCCAGCATTAGGCCCAGTGTAAGCTGCAAGGACCGTCTCCCTCCAAGGAACAAGGTGTAGTGGTGGAATAGTACCATCACAGTCTCTTATCACTGGAATGAACAACTGAGGAGGTTGAGAGGGAACTTGAGGCGGAGCTGTGCTCCTATGAAAGGAGAGAGGTCATTAATACTTGCTCTCCCTTTGGGTCTGTGGCTCACTTTGATCTCTGTAGCCATTGCTTCACTGTAGACATACCGTCAGTCTTTCCTTGGCCTCTTGTAGTCTGCAGGAGTAGAGCTTGTTCTTGTTGTAAAAAGAGAAACAAGATTAGAGTAGAGATTTGATAATCAAGAAACCAATAATAATGAATATTTAATGAGCAAGTATACGGAATATTACTGAAAATATCCCTTACCGCGCATGCTCAGTACAAGTTTCAACACCCACTCAAATACGGCTAAAGGGAGGGGCTCCTTTGCTAATTTTAACCCCCCACGTGGTAAAACATGTCTACTTCTTGTAGCAGATTGTATCAGCCATTCAGAGCAGTAGGAGTATGTAGTAATGGAGTCCCTCACTCTCTCTTCTCTGCTGGTAGACAGTCACTACTGGCAACAGCAGTGGGTAGGAGCTTTCATGTTTACGAAGTAAAAACAACATTATTTATTTATTTATTTATTGACTTCTAGTGTAACAAGCTTCATTTGGTGATGATAAGTAAGTTTGTATAATAATAATAATAATAATAATTATTATTATTATTATTATTGTTAGGTCGTTTGCAGCAAGACGAAATACAGTGTTTGATTCAAAATGGCCGCCAGACGGTAGCTGCTGTTGGTGACACTATTAAGATATTGGAAGGCGGAGAAGAGATTGGAGCTATGAAGAATGAATCCGTTATCAAAAAATTGTTATCACTGGGGAAGGATCAGTTAATATCCATTGATGTTGATAACACATTGAAAGTGTGGGACATCAACAAGGAAGGTGAGTATCATTTGTTTATTTAGTTGTTTATTTATTTATTTATTTATTTAGTTGTTGTTGTTGAGTTGCAGTTTAGTAAAGACAGTTTCTTAGTAACTAGTCTTGTCCATCCTTTGACTTACATTAATAAATTATTAATTGGAAGTAATCAAGGGACAATGCAACTCTGGAATATAAGAACCAGGTTAATTATTTATTCATAGTCATTAATTAATTTATTTATTTATAGTCGGTTGGTCCATACTTTCAATGGGTGGGGCTCTCCCCTATTGTGTCTGGAGCAGTCGACGGCACTAGATGTGGTTGGGGTTGGGTTAGCTAATGGAGGAGTATTGTTACATAATGTCCGTACGGACCAGACCATCATGAGGTTCAAACAAGACTGGGGTCCTGTCACAGGACTCTCCTTCAGAACTGGTACTGTTACTACCAGCAGCTGCTCCTCTATTTATACTCTTATTACATACTATAGATGGTGTTGATATGATGGTGTCCATTAGTGCTGCTGGTAATATTGCTGTCTGGGACCTCAATGAGAAGAGACTGGCCAGTGTCTTGTATGGGGCCCATCAGTCACTGGCAGCTGCTACCTTCTTCAACAATGAACCAATAATGGCCACCAACGGAGCCGATAATGCAATAAAAGTAATAATAATAATAATAATAATAATAATAATAATAATAATCATGATTAATGTCAAAACTTTCTTCACAACATAAGTATTATGTATCAGAAAATGTAATTTTTTTATAATAATTTTTATACATGTACATGTTTTTATAGATTTGGATATTTGACCAGTCAGATGGGAGTGCTCGTTTATTGAAGGAGAGGTGTGGTCACAGTGACACGCCCACGCTAATTAGATTCCATCCTAGCAATCCTCATGCTATCATTAGTGCTGGTGAGTGGGTTCGGTCAATGGGTGGAGCCTGCAGTGTCCTTTATTAACAGGAACTGATAATAGTCTCCGGGTCATTGGACTACGCAGACAAATTATCAGCAGAGAATTATCACAAGGTTAATTAATTAATTAATTAATTAATCAATTAATGATTATAATTAGGTACGATTATTAAAAAAAAGAAACAATCTTTACATTCCAGAGACAACAGATTACCACTTATCACTGACTTTGCTTTTGGTAAGGCACCCACCCCACCCCACCTCATTCATTGGTGGCTCTCGTGTTATTCTGATTATGTAGAGGCTCACAGAGCTCATCAATGGGATAGCTTAGTTAGCGTACACAAGGACACGCCCACTTTTAACACCTGGAACATTACCAACTATTGTCTTGGAAAGCATTCAATCACTCTGAGCGATAAACCAGTGGTGGGTGTGGTTTATTGTGGGTGTGGTTTATTAATATTGTTTATAGAGTTGTTGCATCAGTGGGTGTGGTCATTACATGTTCATTGGTACGGCTGGTGGGCGTGTCTTCATGTTCAACATTCAGTCCGGACTGGAGAGAGGCCAATTCACAATCAACAAGAAACCAGGTCAGTATACTTCAGTATATCTCAGTGTATTGTTAGTATATTATGTAGCTCATAAAGGTCCTGTTAGGAGTATATCAACTTATTTAAACTACATCATTACTGGAGGAGCTGATAGGACAGTGAAAGTAATTGTATTCATTGATTGATTAATTAATTAATATTTTATTGGTAGGTGTGGTCTTATTATAATAAACGGTTGTTACATTTTATTGAATTATCATCTCCAGTAACTAGAATGTTCTGTCATAAAGAAAGGTACTGATTATTAATGTCAATTATTATTATTATTATTATTATTATTATTATTATTATTATTATTATTATTATTGTTGTTATTATTTAGTGGTTTGGTGGGTGTGGCTTGTGATAATTTCCAGTTGGTAGTTATTGATGCTGAGACAGGAGGTGTGGCCAGAGCCTTTGACGGACCCTCAGGAAGAATCACTGATCTTGTAATGATAATGAATCATTGACGATGATGATAATAATGATATTTATATTTTATTTTTCTAGCTCATATCTCCTAATTCAAGATGGTTGGTCGTGTCGTCAATGGATTGCTCCATATCAACGTGGGATATTCCAGCTGGACTCATCATTGACTTGTTCTATACTGCTACTCCTCCTCTTAGTTTATCAATGTCCTCACTGGGACACTTCATAGCTACCACTCATGTTGATGAGTTAGGAATATACCTCTGGTATGTACACCTTATGGTTTCTAGTAATACCTAATAGTGGAGGGACACTCATCATGATAATACTGTTTGGATTTCCTTCCTCTTTCCTGCATCTTTCCTTCCCACCCTCTCACTGCTTCACTCCTAAGTTACAGCCATTTTAAGAAAACGCCAAAATTCTGAAAAATACCCAAGGCTATAGTCCATGGTTTTTTTCCAAAAAATGGCCAAAAAATCACTCCCAATTTTTATTACATTTTCTGATACATATTGATGTCCTTATGCTGTGTAGAAAGTTTGAGCTGATTCTGACTTCAATTTTTTGAGTTACAGCCATTTTAAGAAAACGTCAAAATTCTGAAAAATACCCAAGGCTATAGTCTATGGTTTTTTTTCCAAAAAATGGCCAAAAAAATCACTCCCAATTTTTATTACATTTTCTGATACATATTGATGTCCTTATGCTGTGTAGAAAGTTTGAGCTGATTCCGACTTCAATTTTTTGAGTTACAGCCATTTTAAGGAAACGCCAAAATTCTAAAAAATACCCAAGGCTATAGTCCATGGTTTTTTTCCAAAAAATGGCCAAAAAATCACTCCCAATTTTTATTACATTTTCTGATACATATTGATGTCCTTATGCTGTGTAGAAAGTTTGAGCTGATTCTGACTTCAATTTTTTGAGTTACAGCCATTTTAAGAAAACGTCAAAATTCTGAAAAATACCCAAGGCTATAGTCTATGGTTTTTTTTCCAAAAAATGGCCAAAAAAATCACTCCCAATTTTTATTACATTTTCTGATACATATTGATGTCCTTATGCTGTGTAGAAAGTTTGAGCTGATTCCGACTTCAATTTTTTGAGTTACAGCCATTTTAAGGAAACGCCAAAATTCTAAAAAATACCCAAGGCTATAGTCCAAAAAATGGCCAAAAAATCACTCCCAATTTTTATTACATTTTCTGATACATATTGATGTCCTTATGCAGTGTAGAAAGTTTGAGCTGATTCCGACTTCAATTTTTTTAGTTACAGCCATTTTAAGAAAACGTCAAAATTCTGAAAAATACCCAAGGCTATAGTCTATGGTTTTTTTCCAAAAAATGGCCAAAAAATCACTCCCAATTTTTATTACATTTTCTGATACATATTGATGTCCTTATGCTATGTAGAAAGTTTGAGCTGATTCAGACTTCAATTTTTTGAGTTACAGCCATTTTAAGAAAACTTCAAAATTCTGAAAAATACCCAAGGCTATAGTCCATGGTTTTTTCCAAAAAATGGCTAAAAAATCACCCCCAATTTTTATTACATTTTCTGATACATATTGATGTCCTTATGCTGTGTAGAAAGTTTGAGTTGATTCCGACTTCAATTTTTCAAGTTACAGCCATTTTAAGAAAACGCCAAAAATCTGAAAAATACCCAAGGCTATAGTCCATGGTTTTTTCCAAAAAATGGCCAAAAAATCACTCCCAATTTTTATTACATTTTCTGATACATATTGATGTCCTTATGCTGTGTAGAAAGTTTGAGCTGATTCCGACTTCAGTTTTTCAAGTTATAGCCATTTTAAGAAAATGCCATTATTCTGAAAAGGCATAGTCTATTTCAGTTCTCTCTCTGTCTCTTCATTAGGTCGAATGTTACATTATATTCTAGTGTATCATTGTCTCCAGTGAATATTATTAGTAATAATCAATTAATAACGGACCTACCATCAACTGGGACTGATCCTGTACAGACTGTATCAGATTCAATGAATATTAATGAGGAAGCAATGAATATTAATGAGGGAGATGTTGTTCATGATAGTTCATTAATCAAATTGTCTCATTTACCAAAGTCCCAGTGGCACTGTCTCCAGTATATGGACACCATTAAGGTAGAGAGTTCAGTACATTTATTCTCAGCATTTGTCGTTTGTTGGTTTTAGGAGCGGAATAAACCAAAGGACCCTGTGCAGCCTCTCAACCCGGCCCCCTTCTTTTTACCAACACTACCGGGTCTGGAGATGAAATTCATACCTGCACCAGAACCCATACCAACAATAGATGAAAACAAGGTAGCACATTATTCATTTATTTATTCATTTATTTATTCATTAATTTATTCATTTAGGATTCTCTTGTCCCGTTGAGTAGATTCAATAAAAGTTCGTTTCAGAAATTATTAATTGACTATCACTCAAACACAAGAGACTGTAAGTTATTATTAATAATTATTAATTAACTATTGATAATCATTAATAGTTAGCGAGGTCCTTCATGTCTTGCTATCAATGAGTCCTTCATCAGTGGATGCTGAGTTCCAGCTGTTAGCCTCTAGTGTGGGTAATGCCAGTGGGGGAGGGGCTACCCCTAGTCATGATAATGTGGTATTGTTTGAATCAGTACTCCAGTTCATTAGTGAAGGATTACTGGGTAATGATCATTATGAATTACTCCAGTCTTACCTCTGCCTCCTTTTAAAGGTACGACACTATTGATAATAATCATTTTGTTTATTTATTTTAATTATTAGTATCACACAGCTGCACTAATAAAGATTGATTCTGTCCTTCCATTGCTGTATGGTCTAACTGAGAGACAGGAGAAAGGATGGAAGCTTCTTTCTAATAAAATGAATTATTGTCACACTTTACTGAGTTATTGTAAATCAGCTACTGTCTAACTACTTAGATTATAATCATTCATCTTTGTAATATCCTATTTAATTATAACTGAGAACTGAGCCCTGGGCTCTATTAGTAGAGCCACATTAAGACAAACCAACACAATCAAAAAGTAACCACGTGCTGTCACATGTTTGCGTAAGCTCCTCCCACTAGTGACAGTTGATGACAGCAGCCCTGGAAGTGTGTTGATAAGGAAAGGTGATATCTCTAGAGTGGTGGAGGATAATGTGTCGTGTTATTGTTATAATACTGATACTATCAGCAGTGACTGTTGGGCTGTATACACTGGGAGCTATTGGTGAGGTCCTCTTGTGTATCAGTTTGTATGAATTCTGTTTACTAAGTGATCATTGTATAATGGATCCACTTCCTGTTCTTTAATTTATTATTTGGGAAATATTTCAATTATTAATTACTTACCGTTGGTGTCATAGGAAAGGTTTTATACCACAAAATGTAGTCACAATCTAATGAGAAGACATCATAACTGCTTTATTATTTATTTATTATTTATTTTATTAATTAATATCACTACAGGTCCCTCTATTACTGTCAGTGAGGAGTTTGGTTTAAAAGACTGTGACATAGCCCTCGGGTCACTGGGGTATCCCTTCATTAGCACTGATAGCTGTGAGGCTAATGGCGGCCAGCTCCTGTCGGAGAACTACAGGGACACTGTCCCCAGTGACAGAGGGAGGCACCTCTACTACCTGACGGTGCCTGTTAAGAGAACCCACAGGATCATGTCCCGTTGGTATCAGTATCTACTAGCTGATCTCAACGTTGTACTCAAACCAGATTACATCAAAAAGATGAAAGGTAAGCCACGTCCACTCTATACTAAACCACACCCACTTAATTACAGAGGCAGGTCCCAGCCTTATTGTGTATGAGGTTGCTATTGGTTACCGTGACGACAGTGAATCCGATTGGCAGTTGCTCAGTTCCGGTAACAGCAGTAGGATACTGGAGTGTGTCCCCAATGATTGGGTATGTTATTGTGTTATTTAATCATGTCACACGTCTTGAGCTAATTATCTGCTGCAGTGTCCCTGACTGCATTAGGACTGGTATGTGTAGTGTGGTCATTATGGTTTATGTTCATTAGGGAGTGTCCACCAGCTGCCATCACACCTATTAGCCACACTATATTTATCCTAATGTAACTGGATACTTTTCTTCCTATTGGTATATTAGCTGGCCCTTTACCAGCTGCTCCTCTCCCTCTCTCTCTCTCTTAGTATCCTATAGTTCATGTTGTAATTATTCTTTCCTCCTGGTGTGTTCCCATGAGAAGATGAGGGACCAGCTGTCATTATATAATGTACTGGCAGCATCTGTCACCAACTGAACCACTTGAATGCACACACACACACACACACACACACACACACTAAGTGTACATGTAACTTCATTTGATTTATTAATTTTAAGAGACTAAAAATGTAATTCTTTGACCTGTGTCCTGAATCCTGATGTCCCTTTACCCCTACATGTACATAAGACTATGTAACATGTACTGGTAGTGTGTTAATATTATCATCATCATCATCATCATTATTATTATTATTATTAATATTATTATTATTATTATTATTATTATTATTATAATATTATTATTATTATTATCATCATCATCATCATTATTATTATTATTATTATTATTATTATTATTATTATTATTATTATATATTATTATTTATTATTATTATTATTATTATCCCCAGGGTGTGTTGATTTGCGATCATTTTCCACTTTTTGAGCTCTGGAGTGTCTACCATAAACACTACATCATTAATATGCGGTTTCTATGGTTACCTATTGTTAGTGACTATCCAACTGATAATTCGGTCATTAAGGAGATGTCATTAATGGTGAGACTATCCTTAATTGACTAGTGACAATATTACATCATTTATTGTTAACCAAGTGTTCTTATTTAATTAGAACTAATTACTGTGTTTGTGTAAATATTAAATATTACCCTTCTCTCTCCCTCCCTCTCTTTCTCTCTCTCTCTCTTTTAGGAGATTCATCAGAATCCTCAGTTCACTTATGTCTGGTTTATTTTAAAGACAGTGTTCTTTTCTCTTTCCTTCCTCTCATTTGCCTATTCTTACAATAAAAGGAAACTCTCCCTCTACCACAAGTCAGTGTAGTGGATACACATGTACATGTTTACCGTATCTTAATGTTCCTTAGGTCCCTGCTGGTCCTTAATGTCAGTCTGTTGTTTTTTAATAGTGAGTTATTATTAATTAATAATGATACAGTTATTATGATCACACTCAGTGCCAGTTGAGTGGTTCTCATTGTTGATTGATGTTCCATGGATCACTTTACTGAATGATCTAAGACAAGGACTACTGACTCTAGTCATTATGATATTCTGGACACTAGTTATCAACAACCATGATGTACAGGTAACCAACACAGCAATGGTTATTATTATTATCATCATCATCATTATTATTATTATTATTATTATTATTATTATTATTATTATTATTATTATTAATAGGAGAGTGGTATTCAGTCGGTAATACATTCCCTAGTCTTTGCTTCCTTGACTGCTCTTGGTCTCTTAGTCTATGAACTCTGTGAGAGGTGGGTCTACTTGATGTTGCTATGGTAACATATGTTTATGTATTGTAGGGGCATTCAAGTGTTCCTTCCTTTTTACAGTCTGTGGGGTAGCAGTTATGGGCGTGGCCTCATTGTATCCGATAATAATAATAATAATAATAATGATGGTGATTATGATCCTTAATAACTATTTATAACTAGTATGTATCTGTAGGTGTGGCCAGTATATCTTGTATTTTGTATATTATTTCGCTGGTTATTAATTTTGTTAAAATTAGAAGAAAGATTCATAATAAATTGGAAGGAGTGGCCAATTCAAACAAGGTAACGCATTATAGTGTACATTTCACCTGCTTCATTGTTCCTGTACAGGGTAAACTGCTGCAGGGTCTAAATGAGCATTTGTTAATTACAATATTCACTGCTGTTGCTGGTCTCTGTGGATATATACTGCCAGTTGAAGTGTTCCTCCTTCATGGTTTCCATGGAAACACTGATCTTTCCTTATATGGTGAGACATGTGCTATAGTACAGCAACTTTAAGAAATCATAAAAAATCCAAATTTGATTGGAATCAGCTCAAACTTTTTATGCAACTTAAATACATATATATGTATCAAGAAATGTAATAAAATTGAGAAATTTCTTCCCCTTCAATTTTGGTAAAATTTGACAAAAATCCCTGTACTATAGTACAGGGACTTTTGTCCGATTTTGGAGTAACTTTAAAAAATCATAGAAAATTCAAAATTGATCGGAATCAGCTCAATCTCTCTACACAGCATAAGTACATGTATATGCATCAGAAAATGTAATAAAATTGAGGAATTTACTACTTGTCACTTTTTGTGAAATTTTTAAAAAATCCCTGTACTATAACAGGGACTTTTTTGTGATTTTGAGCAACTTTAAAAATTCATAAAAAATTGAAAATTGGTTGGAATTAGCTCAAACTTTCTATGCAACTTAAGTACATATATATGTATCAAGAAATGTAATAAAATTGAGAAATTTACTACTTGTCACTTTTTGTGAAATTTTTAAAAAATCCCTGTACTATAACAGGGACTTTTTTGTGATTTTGAGCAACTTTAAAAATTCATAAAAAATTGAAAATTGGTTGGAATTAGCTCAAACTTTCTATGCAACTTAAGTACATATATATGCATCAGAAAATGTAATAAAATTGAGGAATTTACTACTTGTCACTTTTTGTGAAATTTTTAAAAAATCCCTGTACTATAACAGGGACTTTTTTGTGATTTTGAGCAACTTTAAAAATTCATAAAAAATTGAAAATTGGTTGGAATTAGCTCAAACTTTCTATGCAACTTAAGTACATATATATGTATCAAGAAATGTAATAAAATTGAGAAATTTCTTCCTTTTCAATTTTGGTGAAATTTGACCAAAGTTCCTGTACTATAGTATAGTACATTACTCCTAGTATATCTATCATCTACTCTTGCTCCTAGTACCAGTATATTCTATACATGTTGTTAATGTAATCCATTTTCATATGACCAGGTGCTATTACTGTTGGTAATTACGGTCTGTGGAATTGTTACATATTCATTGTAACCTTTCTCTCATCATCTACTGTCACTGGATACAAGATATTGTCAGCCAGTGATGAATAGTGAAACAATCTCTTGTTACATTAACACTTTTGATAATTGTAGCTTGATGACTTATTTTTGATAATGAAAATTAAAAATCAATATACCTTAAATAACAATAGTAATAAAATATCAATAATTATAATAGTTTTTTATTTGCAAGTGCTGCAGCACTGATCCTTATAATTGCTACACAGTCCATACTCCAGTATAGCTTCACATACAGCTGAAGAGAAGTGATTCTGACAACCTGTGGATTATAATAATTATTAATGAATAATGTATCAGTAAATGAAGATCGATGCTTACAATTTTGTGTTGAGCACATCCTTATATCAACTGGTTTGTCTTTCCCAGTACAATATTCACTCGTACGGTTTGATCCATTAATGTGCTGACACTGCACATTCCTAGTCTGTGTACCGCCCCCACAGGTGGCACTACACTAATTAAATAAAATTAAATTAAATATTAATATTGCAATACTTACCTGTGTCCAGTCTCCAGCTCTCCAATGATACGAGTCACATGACTCCTGGTCACACGGTAGTGTAGCTACTGGTTTATTATCAACATTGCATTTATTGCTATCATCATGGCCACAGGTTACATTCCTAGTCCGTGTCCCATTACCACAGACTGGGCTACAGGACGACCATGGTCCAGTCCTCCAGTAGTTTGGTAGAGTATACTGAACTGTTAGTAGACTAGTGTCTGCAGCAAACAGCTGTTAATGGTATGACACATTAATGATTAGGACGATAATGGTATCATACCTTTATAGTGAGTGTCTGGTTGATGGGTCCATTGGTGTGAAGGTAATAGTGAGAGTACATCCAGTATGTTCCTGCTATGTATGCCACTCCATATTGATATGATCTTGTATCGGGTCCGTTTAATTCAAATTTTGTAGTATAAGCAGCTGCAAAGGATATCATTATCATGATAATCCAATAACCAGTGCTCACCTATCACGTTATAGGACTGCTTGTCCGTATCTATTTCAATATTACTGGCTCCAGCTGGTAATGTTAGAACATCATGATATCCTTTGAAGAGATAAAACAGTATCAAATAGTGTAGGAGAGGGGGGGAGAGGGGGGAGGGAGGGCGGAAAGAGGGGGAGAGAGGGCGAGGTAGGTGATAATCACTTACTGTTAGTGAGCCCAGGTGTGGGAGTGTATTTCATTGTAATGTAGTTACAGGTGCTGTTGTCTCCGCATGTTACTCCACACCGATCAGTGTAATAATCACTACCTAGCTTACCATCACAACCAATCTATGATAATAATAATAATAATAATAATAATAATAATAATAATAATAATAATAATAATAATAATAATAATAATAACGATAAATTAACAACATACTTGTATACATTTTCTTTGAATGCACACTCCAGCTGCTAGTGATTGTGCAATACAGGATGTTCCCTCAGGAATATTCTTTTCCATGAGGTACCAGGACTGGTCGTCTTTGTACTTACAATAAAGGTGGCAAGAATTGAGGAGATACTTAGCTACTGAACCTAAAACCAAGATAATAATAAAAATAATAATGATGATAAAAATAATAATAACAATATCACTCATACTTGGGTCAGCAGCAATCCATTCCTTGTGGCTGGTCCCAGCCGCCCCATCAGCTGGTTTCAGCTGACTGCACCTGTAGTTACGATAGTCTATGAGGCACTCCTCATTCCTACACAGTTTATATTCCAATCTCTCACCAACACAACGTTTACCACCATACTGTGGCCTAATAAACACCATTATTATTATCATTATTATCATTATTAGTGTGTTCTTTACAGTGGTTTATTGCAGTATCTTGTTCTTGATTGTATCCCATCTCCACAGGTGCTGGAGCAGGTCCCCCAGTTGCTCCATTGGCTCCACCCTCCATCAATAGGGGTACTAACCTCGCCCTGTAATCTACAGTTACCATGGTAACAGACCCCTTGAGTGGTATTAGTGAATAGACAGGGACTACCCCCGGCAGGAGGAGAGTGCTGAGTTTGATCGCAAGATACTCCATCAGTACTGCACCACAGGACTGAACAATCCTATAGTATTATCATTAATAATCATTATCATTATTATCATTATTATCATTATTGTTATTACTGTTTTATGGCAGGTTGTTGAGTTGGCTCCATACAATAGTTTGCATTGTTCGTTTAACGAATAAAACTGACCAATCAGAGGAGCTGCTGATGGGGGAGGGGCTACTGTGGCATCAGGATCATTGTCAAGGCAACTGCTTTCAGATGAACTATTGAAGACAGACAGACAGACAGACAGACAGACAGACAGACAGACGGATGAGTGGTGATGAGTCATAATGATTTATACCTTAAGAAGTCATACAACTGCAGTTCACTGCATTTAGACCAAATGTGAGGATTAGTACTAGCCTTGAAACTAGAGCTCATTATAAACTTGTCATTAGTTTCACAGTTGGACATAGCATCTCCATCATGATACATACCCAGGCTAAATAATGAAATAATTAATTATTGGTCAATAGCAAATGTTATGTACTTGTGCCCTAGTTCATGAGCTAGTGTGAATGCTGTTGATAGTCCAGTGTCCCTCACTACAGCACAGCTGGTATCATGATTACAAGCACTTCTATAATTGGCAATACCTATCAACAATCAACATATAGAGCAACTGTTAATATTATGATTAGTTTATGTTTACCTAGTATGTTGCATGAGGTTGTTTCACAGATTGAGCCTCCGGTCAGTAACACTGCAATGTCATGATGTGAGCCTGTTCTTTCTTTGGACTGCCATTGACAGAACTGGTCTTTGGTAGCAATAGGATTAGCATTTGACGTAATGGTATCAGTCTAAAGGTGGGATGATTGATACGACTGATGATACTGTTTAAAATGTCAATATTAATATACACCTTACACTCTTAAGTAATGTAAAGCCACACACACACACACACACACACACACACACACACACACACACACACACGCACACATGAATACTGTCACTGCATGATGTGTGTAATACAACATACTGTAGTATCATTCCATACAATCAGTTTGACTAATGCAATATTAACAATACTAGCACTGCCAATGCTTGGATCCTTATATAGATGTGTTACCTATACAATAATGACAGCTGATAATTGATGGACTAATTGACTCACTGTATTCATGATGTGGAGTATATAGTCTGTTAGGTTTTCTTGATGAATACTGTACAATGACCTGTCAATTACTAGTGCTAGCTCAATGGTCTTTTCTAATACTTTACTCTGATGTCTTTTCAATCTTTCACCAGACACTACTGCAACATGTGTATACAATAATAGATACTTAAAATAAGACCATACCTTGATCAGTAGGTGCTGGACTGCTGCAGTGATCATGTGGTAAATCATTTGACATCTTATCAAGTGCATGAGCATTAGTATCTCCATCCATTGGCTGGAGTGTGAACATACCTTCTTCTAACTTTATAATGCCAGACTATAGGGAAAAAGAGGCGATTATTGCCCTGCATTCTTGGGTACTAATTTACCAGTTCATTGTTCTTGCAGATAGAGAGGGTTGTCCAACCATTATCATGATTAAGAACTGATCCACTGTAGAAAGAACAGTCAGTGGTAAGTGAGTGATGGAAGTTGTTAATAGTGATATTAATAATGAGTGAAGTGTGGTTGAGTGATATCAACTTGTTACTGGGAGAAGAGCTGATGACATGAGGAAAGACTAATGGAGGAAAGAGAGTGAGGACAATGTTCATTGAGAGACTGTCAGCTACTCACCAGTGAGAGAGTCACCAGCTGGTCTAGGGGCAGGAGCAGAATGGACCAGTAGTGCTAAAGAGAGAAGGAAGGAGAGTATGATGAGAGACTCCATAAGGTAAATAGAATATTATGACTGACTGATCTTCTGTTTGCCTCTTCCTTTTATAAATTATAAGCACATTAAAGGCTTCTCTACTCCCACCCAACAGTGTGTGTGTGTGTGGATGGATGTGGTTTGAACTATACTTTGTGACTAACGGAGCAATATTATTAAATTATTATTACAACATAATCTACTAAACTATGTCAGTTATAGAGTATAATGTCCTTATCTTGACTCGTTAGTCGGCCACGCCCTCTCCTGCTGTCTTATAGTGGCCCCTCGTAACGGGATAGGGGGAAGGTAGGTACCATGGCGATACTTAATGATTGCCATGGTAACGCCACTTGCGAATGAAAGGCCAAGAGTTAGAGGAATTGATCTAGCTGTAGAAGAGAAAAATGACAAATATTTGAACCAAACATACTTAAAATAATAAAGAGTACAAATAATGTTGCCAGAGTGACGGCTCCCCCATGGACTAACAAACAGTTGTATAGTATAATAGTGTGTGACTATATTAGGAAGGAGAGCGTGTGTGTGTGTATGTGACTGGCAACAACACAAACAGGAACTGATGGATGGGGACAGATGTCAATGGAATGTACATTAGATAATCAAAGGCTAGTCTCAGGCCAGTGACTGGCTGAGACTGAGAACAACACTTCATCTTTTGGTCATGAGGAGCAGCTGTCAGTAACTGCTGTTACTTAATAAATTAATTAATGATGTTTTGTATTTACAGTAAATATTGCAAGTCTAATAATAAATAACGATTGAGTATGAACATTTAATTAATGATTGTTTAGACTAGCACTTTGTATCTTTCACTAAATAACAGCTACACCCACTAACAACCACACCCACTAACCACACCCACTAGGAAACAATAACAATTACCGTATATTCCAACTATGGAGGCAGCCATAGCTCCTCCTACAAATGCATTGAAGTAGTCATCTTTGGTTCTTAGTCTGGAGGACAGACAACAGACTCCAGCATACGTGAACAACACACTCCCTAGCATTTATTAATAAGGTAACCACACCCACTAATAACCCTCTCACCTCCTATGAGTCCTCTTGATCTAATGGTCCTCAGTGTGTACATTAGTAAAGGGCCACTTTTAGTTATGAGCCTTGACTCCACTGAGACACAGGCCTCTACAGCTCCATAAAATGCTCCTGGGCACGGTATAATGACTAATATCAGGACTTACAAGGACTCACCCCACATCAGTCCCTTAGTTCCGAGGTTTACAGACTTGTCTAAACAATTTTCACCAGAGGGAATATGACTTTCAACTAGCTCTGGATCTGACGCCATCTTTAAACAATAAACATCATACAAGCCACGCCTCAAACCACGCCTACTATAAACAACACCTAAAGTGTGCTCTCACGTGGGCTGGTAAAATGGAGGATCTGGAGACATTCTCTCAAGTGAATGAATTCAATATAATGATAGTGTTACCAACAGACCCTGTCCACTAGGAGTTATTAGCTGGGTCTATGGAGACCATTAGGAGGAGCGGAGGGCTCCCTCCTGAAGGAGAGGACTATGAGTATTATTATAATTATGTTGGATTTAGAACCTTCTGTAATCATGTGGGTGGAAGAATCAACAAGCTGTCAGTAAAATGATAATAATAATAATAGTAATATTACATTAATTAGGATTGGACGGATATTGAAGTATGAAGAGGTCCCTGTCTCGTGGATGGAATTTGATCGAAATAACAAGACGAGTTTAGAATCAATTGAAGAACAATTTGAAAACCTAATTGAAGGGAACGACCTGCTAATAGAGAGAATTGTAAGTATTACTAATGATTTATTATTATTATTATTATTATTATTATTATTAATTATTATAATACTGTAGAGTGGTTTTCTTGATAAAGCTACTTCTAATGATAAAGATGAACCGTTAGCTCCCGAAGCCACAGAAACTGAAGTAACCGTAGCAACCTGGAATAAAAAGGTAACGCTGTTAGGTGTGGTTGAGGGTGTGGTTTCCCGTCACTAGGAGGGGGAGGGTGAGGGTAAAGTTGTGAAGATGTGGCGGAGTAATGTACCACGCCCACAGAGTCAGTTTAAGGATATGATTGATAATAGCGAGGGACCTTTCGTACCAAAACTGAGGGAAAAACCAAATGCAATGAAACCACTCCCTACTGGTAACAACAATAAATTTAATAAATGAATTGGAATTAATAAATAAATAAATAATTAATTAATTAATTAATAGTATACAGTCAATTGAAGGTTCCTTGTACTCTCAATGCATTAATTGAAAATGCTAGGAAGTGGGCGGAGTTACCCGAAAGGTATCAATTAATTAATTAATAATTGCATTGTTAATATTATTGTATCAGGCTGACTCATCCTTATGAATATGAGATTAATAATTTTGAAGTGTTGGAATCTCAAACACAAATTAAAGAGCCTCAGGTAACGGGATATTAATAGTTATCAATAGTTATTAATATTATTAGGTGTATAAATCATTGGAAGACACTCCGTTAATATTTGTGAACGATGAAGGTCAATTATTATCGTTCATTAACGAGTTAAAAGGTGTCACTGAAATTGCTATTGATCTTGAGGTAATTAATTAGTGAAATGTATTTTTAACTCCTCCTCCCCCACTGGTCCCTAGGCCCACTCCTACAGGTCATTCCAGGGGTTCGTCTGCCTAATGCAAGTATCAACCAGAACCACCGACTACATCATTGACACACTGTCACTAAGACCTCACCTCCACTTACTCAATGAAGTATTCACCAATCCTAACATAATAAAAGTAACCACACCCACTAATTAACACTGACTGCACTCACTTTAGGTGATGCACGGGGCAGATTGGGATATCCCATGGTTGCAGAGAGACTTCGGAGTTTACATTGTCAACTTATTTGATACAGGACAGGCCTGCCGGACCCTAGGCCTGCCCCGGTATTCATTGGCTTTCTTGCTGAGCTACTGCTGTGGAGTCACTGCCAATAAACAGTACCAACTGGCGGACTGGAGGATAAGGTGGGTATGGCCTGATAGGTGTGGCTTATACTGTTTGAATAGGCCACTACCTGAGGACATGATAAAATATGCAAGAGAAGACACTCACTATTTACTGTACGTGTACGATAGACTGAGGAATGAGTTGATTAGGAGGAGCAACAGTCAGTCTAATTTAATTAATGCTGTGCTGAAGAACAGTAAAGAGATCAGCCTAAAGGTGTATAAGAAACCAGCCATTAATGATGAGTCTTACCTGAAGCTCTGCAAGAAGTTTAATAAAAGGAATCTATCACACAAACAAGTAATAATAATAATAATAATAATAATAATAATAATAATAATAATAATAATAATAATAATAATAATAATAATAATAAAATTGGGCCAAAGTCCCTGTACTGTTATTGCTCATAGTCAGAACAAGTCAAATTTGGCTGAAAATGAAAAGTAGAAAATTCAAAATTTTTATTACATTTCCTCATACATGTACATGTTCTTATGTTGTGTAGAAAGTTTGAGCTGATTCCAATCAAACAGTTGACTAACAATTGACTACTATTATCAATAGTTGTATGCATTGAAGTGTTTGTACCAGTGGCGGTTCAATGTTGCCAGGAGGGAGGATGAGAGCCCTGGATATGTACTACCCAACCACATGCTGTTCCAGTTGTGTGAGATACTGCCCAAAGAACCAGGTGGTATACTGGCCTGCTGTAATCCTGTCCCAACTTTAATAAGACAGCAACTTCAAGAAGTACATGACATTATTACAACTGCCAGGAACATTGCTAAACAGGTCAGACAGGTTTAACCGGTTGAGTTGAAGAGATACTTCATTACAGGATCAGCTAATGGAGACTGATGGGGCTACCATTACTGACGAGGTTGCTATGGAAACAAGTGTATCTGAAAAACAGGAGCAAGATGATGATGATGATGATGATATTTCGATGAGAAGAGGTCAAACAGTAAATGTAAAACCAGCTCCTACTCTTAATTTAACAGTCAGTCAGTTAGTATAATGTATTTATCATCATCGTCATTGTTATTATTATTATCAGGTGTCAAGAAGAGGTTATCCTGATGTGGTAAGTAAGAGTCATTTAAAAATGAGGGAGGATTATAAAGACACACTCTCACAAGTTAGTCCATGAGTCACCAGCTGATAGTCTCCATACATTAATAACCAGTTCCTCCCTCCGTCAACTGAAGCAGCTGTCATCAGTCCCGTTGTGTTTAAGTAAATTTAAATAAATTAATAATAAATTTTATTATTATAATTATTAGGAGTAGGAGGAGTGAGGCCACACCCACAAGAGTAACTCGTTACCAGTCTCCTCCCACTATTGATCAATCCCCTGATGAAGGGACGGGTGGGGTCAGGTTTAAGAAACCCAAGATGTCCGATGACATACTCCAGGACTCTGATTTTAAAGGTTTTGACTATCATTCTACAACATTCTCATCAGTCCTACCCACTCCTGGTAATTGGTGTTATTCATTAATTGATTTTTATTTGATTACTGTTATGATAGAACCTTGTGAAGGTCCTGAAATCAAGAAACCCAAACTGATCCGATCAAAAGTGAACAAAAGAACCTACTCACAGAAATCAGGAACCTTTAAGACCAAAAATAAATAACTATTAATAACCTCTATTAATAACTATTAATAACTGCTATTAATGACTACTGTAGTCCTGTCACTATGATTCAAGTGCTTTCACTAGTGCTTCATACAGCTCCACTCCTATCTGGGCCTCCGCCTTCCCTCTCT
>NW_003546586.1:89477-107822 GCF_000090795.2 Amphimedon queenslandica
CAATAACAAGTACTAATACTAATAGTCCTTACTCCAATATCAAACTGGTCAAGTGGATAAGCTTCTTCTGCTAGTATCTGAACCGAACTGTCAGCATTAATGGTTACAGAGCCACTGCTAACTAATTAAAACAAAGCACACCCACTAATGAATAATTAATGAGCCCCACCTACCAAAGTACTTAGCAGTAGTTGACTCATTCTCATAAACATTAACCAGTCCTGGCTTGAGGACAGCAATGGCTGGGACGTGACTTGGAAGAATACCAAAACTACCATTGGTAGAGGACACGTCTACTTGACGAACATTGACATTGTGATAAAAAGCCTTTAAAGAGAGAGGGAGAGATGGAGGAGAGGGTTTAGGATAGGACACATGTAGAAGATAGAGTCATGTATAGAGGAGAAGAGATGAGAAAGATGCAGAGAAACAAGATGTATATTAGGAAAGCCATGAAGAGAGGAATGGCTAAAAAAAGAGAGTCCGTATACCTGTCTTGGAGAAGCAAAGGTTAATGGGAGCCCTTCTGCTGTAGAGTATGGGCGGCGGAGCAGACACTGCCCAGCTATTAGGAACCTTCTTGTTGCTATAGTCGCCATTTTGTTTTCAATCTGAGCCGTCTGAGCATGCTCAGAACTGCTCATGAATATTAACGAGTTAATTAATTAAATTATTGATTTTTAAGAGGTTGTTGCTTGACAGTTTGATTGCTGGATTGTTTTTCAGCCACTATCAATAATAAACAACAATAAATAAACAATACACAATAGGTACACTGTCTTACTAATGTGGTGTTGCATCCTTTTCTTAGTGTACAAGTGCCAGTGGAGCAGTTGCTGTTCTTCAATAAACTTTGAACACTGGGCGTTGGAGAGCTCACGACGGAAATGTTCAGATTGTAACAAATCAAGAAAATGGAGGCACTGTGGGTATCTATAATAATAATAATAGTACAATTTAAGTTTCACTTATAAAGCTGGGTTGTGATCAATAACATAGTGTCATTTCATACTTTAGAAAATGGCTGTATTCTTTTGTCTTCCAGTATTGTAAATACTTCAAATAATTAACAAATGTCTTCTCTTTAAAATACCCTCTCTGCCCTAGGACTGTAATTAACAGAACAACAATAATTAATAACTTAATAAGACTCACAGGTGAGATACTGTGGATTAGCCAATGACTGGACAAACTCTAATTCTAATTCAAACCTTTGAACATCTAAACACAAACAAAAATAACAACAACAACAACAAAATGAATTGTTTACCAGTTACATGTACTTCCATTGAAGCAGCTCAGTGAGCTCACGTGCAGCCACACCTCCAAGTTGTGAAGTTGAACGCCCACATACCATCAAGGGTATCACAATGGCTGCTCTCAGCAGATACGGTAGACTATTGTTTGCTGGTTCTAAAAGAGTTCTCTCTCGTTCATTCTTCGGCTCCAGCAGGGAAGGAGGGAAAGGATCACAGAGTAAAGTATTAGGAGGTACTTCAGCTCCAGTCTATGAACTACAAGGTAAATCCTCACCACTTGATGAAACTCTCTCTCATTCATTTTGTTCTCCAGTTCATAATGTGAAACCAGAACACATGAAGGATTATTTGTCACTGACGTTAGTATTATTATCATTTATTTATTTATTAATGACTTTAAAAATTAGTGAGGACCAGTATACCAGGCTAAACAGTTCATCTTCTATTCCAGTGGACCTCATCGGCAGTTGGACGGTTCAAGTTGGACTGAATGTTGATCAAACACGTAAGACACTAACAACACACCATTTGATGTAGTGTTACTTGTTCTAATTAAAGTGCACCTGTGGCGCTACAAAGATGGGTATGAGACTATGGACAAAGTGTGGACTTGCCTCAAGGAAGATAAAGTAATAATACTTCTAGTTGTGTCAATCAGATTTCTGTTAATCAGTAAATCCCCAGGGCCTGTGTTTTGTAAGGGTAACTGTTGCTAAGTAAACCCAGCTGCTGCTGGCAGTTTATTTTGTGCCGCCCTTGTGCCGCTGATACAACAAGGGGAGGTGAAATATCTGTGGTATTTAATCACACTGAGAGGCCAAAGGTCCGAGGCCCGACATTGATAAGGCCATTTAGTTAGCATTAGTTAGCAAAATCCTTTTTAACAAAAATAATGCATTTTTAAAACTGGAGGAAGACTCTCCTTAGTAAACTTAGGCTCAGGAAACTCATTTTCATGTACTTACATGCTACAAAGCTTGACTACCGATTTACATCTATCGGTTCCTATGGTCTTTATTAACCTATCGACTGGGTCTCTCAGTTAATGAGTACCATAGTAACCTCTACCTTGGTGTATCTAATAGATTTAGAAACCTGGTATTCTGCAATCTGATTGGTCAATTAAAATTTGGCACAGTAGAATAATAACAAGAGTAGATAATGATGATGATGATGATGATTAATACTAGGAATGGCAGGATTACAGTCATAATAAACTAGCCAATCAGATCTACTCTAGAAGTTCTCAGGTTCTCGTTGCTTTTACATTCTGGGACCCAGCTGGACTAGAGTCAGAGACTAAAAGAGGATTATATGAAATGAGAACATACACTCTAAAGGTAGGGAGGGCCCCCACTAATTAATAACTAATTGAATTATTATTATACGTTAGGCTGGAACTACTATTGAATGGGGCCATGAATGGTTAGTATTATACCATTGTACTAATGTTGTGTTCTTAAAATGGCCGTAACTTTAAAAATTGAAGTCAGAATCAGCTCAAACTTTATACACAGCATAAGGACATCAATATGTATCAGAAAGTGTAATAAAAATTGGGAGTGATTTTTTAGCCATTTTTTGGAAAAAACCATGGACTATAGCCTTGGGTATTTTTCAGATTTTTGACATTTTCTTAAAATGGCTGTAACTCGAAAAACCAAAAAGAATTTTGGCAATGTTGCCACAATTGAAAAAGAGAAATTCTCCATTATAAAAATGTTTTTCGATGTTTTTACATGCATGCTATATAGAAATTCTGAGCTGATTCTGATTCTGCATTAATTATTTTATTGAAAACAGGAGGCAGGGGCTGAAGTTCAGAGACAAGAGAGAGGCTGTGGGCGGCTGGTTCTCACAAATTGGAGAAATGCATGTTGTCCATCATTTATGGGGTAATTAATAACGTTAATTGTTATTGATTAATAATTATTAATTAGGTTATGAGAATTTGGTCGACAGACGAGATACAAGGCAACAGGCTTGGCAGGAGCCTGGTTGGGATCAATGTGTCCGTGAAACAGGTAATTAATTAATTGATTGATTAATTAACATTAATTAATTAATTAATAGTTCCATTAATACGTCACATGGAGGCTAGGATTCTCCGCCCAAACTCGTTTTCTCCGTTGCAATAATTAATTTTATTAATTGACTTTAAAAGATTATTATTTTGATTGGAATAAATAATCACAAAATTTAAAATGAGTTTTTGTTCTTAAAATCAAATTAAAAACAAATCAAATGAAATGTATCACAGAAAGGACTAAAAACTATAACAAATGACACCAACTCACTCGTAATTAATAAATAATAATAGATAGTTAGTCAAAATTAGCATATTTGTCGAAGGACTCCAAATATTCCACAATAGTTTGATAGCAGAACTTGAACTGATCCTAAGATGATAGAACAATACATTAGTCTACTGTTCAGGTTATCAAAATATACTCACATAGTTAGCCACAATCCCGGGGTGCTTCCGCCTGAGGGCATGGATAGTAAAGAATATATCAATCATCCCTTCAACTTTGAGTCTCTCAATAACAATGTTAATGATACAGAATGTACCAGATCTACCAACACTGGAACTGGGACACGATAATAATAATAAATTACTAATATTGTTAATATTCACTTACCTGTCATGAACAACCACAGGTCCTCCTCCAAACAGGTGATGTGCTTTCTGTACTAACACTATCATATCCATCAGTGCTCCGGTGGTGGGCGGAGTCTTATTCTCAGACCAGTCAGTATAATGGAACTGCTTAATGTTCCGGACTTCATTACCTTGCTGGAATAGGAGGGGCTAACTAGTTATTAATAGTCATCAACAATACCTTGGTGTGTGTGATGGTAATTTCCCTAATCACATAGAAGCCAGTATCAGTCTCACTGATTGTCTCAATGAACATGTCACCATACTGAGTCAACTGGTCCTTGGGCCAATACTGGACAGATTGATCCTAATGTTAATAACAATCATTGACAATGTTGATCGGAATCAGCTCAAACTTTCTGCACAACATAAGCACATGTACATGCATTATGTACTTATAAATGAATACAGTCTATATACATGTATAGCACCTTTCCATCCTCCACTAGTCCACAAAGCATCACTATTGCTGACACTCTGTGCTCCCATATCATCCTCCAGAAGTCATCAACAGTATTACTCAATGGGCCCTGAGTCATTATGAACTGATTACACCTTAAATACCCCTATTAATGAACCATTGATAACCATTAATAACTACTAATAACCATTAATAACTAACGTACATCAACATAGCTGGCATTGATGTAATCCGACCCACTGACTCCAGGAAGCATCAGGAGTCTCACCCTATACGACTCATCTGTGTATATAAAGAAACCGACCAATCAGATCAGAGTAGTCACATGTACTCACATGGCAGTATGTCAGGGTATCTGTTCTTAGCTCTGTTCACTGGGAGTGAGGCTGATATGTACTGACTCGGTATAGCAACGTCAATTGAATTCAGTTTCTATGACGACCAACAATTAATTAATAATTAATAAATTAATTAATTACTTCAAATTGTTTAGGTAATGGAGATAAAGCAGTTACCACGGAAACCGCATCCTCAATATTATTATCTTCTTGTGTTGTTAACAGTATCTTAGCTTCTTTAGGAAAGTTCTGTACAGTTTGTTCAGAGTTACCAACTTTAATTAATTCAACCAACGAATCATGAACAAACATATACTGGGCCTGAATAATGAATGATGATAATAAATGATAATAAGTTAATATATCTCACTTCAGTTTGGACCATATAGTTTCTCTTATGTCTCATGTCCAGTACAAAGTTAAATACGTCAACTTTCCCTTCAGTTTCCATCATTAGCATCATGGACTGTATAGCTATGAACGTTCCTGATCTACCCACTCCAGCACTAACGGATAATAAATAATTAATCGACACATCATGCACTGTATCAATTGCAACCCAGTGATTTGGGTCACATCATAACAGAACTGGTACAAGTAGGTACAGTGATGGTAATTAATGAGGGGCTGGTATTACCTGCAGTGGACTACAAGGGGTCCAGTGTGGGTGGAGTTGTTGACTCGCCTTATGAAGGATATTATTGGATTGGGATGGTCAGGGACACCAAAGTCAGGCCAGGCAGTGTAGTGGAACTGTTTCACTTCAAAAGATTCATCATCCTTTTGATAACAATGTTTATATAAACAAGACACAAACAAACATGTAAACAAAGAGTACCTTGTTGTTTATTTTGAAGGTCCTTATGGTGTAGTAGGCTAATACCTGCTGGTCAATGATGGTAACAGTCAACTCTCCAAAGGTAGTGCTGCCAGTCTGGGGCCAATACTGGTGACACTTTGGCTAATGATAATGATGATAATGATAATAATAATAATAATAATAATAATAATAATAATAATAATAATAATAATAATAATAATGATAATAATAATAATGATAATATTAATAATAATAATAATAATAATAATAATAATGTAGAGTATTTGACACATACTCGTCCTTTCTCCACACAATTCGTTAGCATTACTATACAGCTGGTCTTTTGTTCCCAAATCATTCGCCAAAAATCAGGACTGGTCTCTGCTAATGGACCTTGACAGGCAATGTAGGTATCACGTGAACCATAACCCTATTAATAATAATAATAATAATAATAATAATAATTAATGACCATTATCTTACATCAATATAATTAGCGTTAATATAATCGGATCCTTCTATTCCTGGTATTTTTGTCAATACAACTCTAGTTTCATCAACTATTAGGACAACAACATTAACTAATAATAACTAACAAACAACTAACAGCTATTAATATTCCCATATCTGTTCTTCTCAATGTTGCAAGTTTGTTGAGATGCCTCATGAGGCAGTGATGGTGATTTGATTGTGATCAGCTCATACTCCTCAGAGAAGAGATGGTCAGTGTTGGCATGCAACCTTTTAACGTAATCAGGAAACATTGACACTGATATTGATTGACGCTGATCTGATGGTGTCAGCTCAGGAATATCAGCTGCAGGTACCTTCTTCAGATCATTCACCAAAGAAACCTACAGACAGTAACAATCATGTACAGTATATACTGTATAGTTACAGTTGTAGTGGGAGGGAGATCTGTTTACACAAGAGACAATGAGAGATAAGGTTGTATAAACACTGTGGCTATGGTCATGTACACAGATGAAAATTTAAAGTCAGAATTAGCTCAAACTTTCTACAGAGCATAAGGACATCAACATGTATCAGCAAATGTAATAAAAATGTGGGGTGATTTTGGAGCCATTTTTGGGAAAACCATTGCTATAAATTATTCTTATTGTCTAGCTAATGTACATTGTACTCTTAATATTAAATTAGTATTGGAGTGGATTAGAGTCAGGACTAGTATTATCATGTATAAAGTGCATTAATAGTATATGACACACCAACAGACCTGATGGTGAGCTTCGATCTGTGAACTGCCTGTCACAGACAATAACTAAAAACAATAACTCAATCAAACACATGCACCACACACAACACATGCACACTGTACATACAATATAATATAATACACGTACATGTACATGAATAGGTCATTAGGTGATTAGGTGCTGCATGTACATGTAATTGAGAGTACCTTTTGGCTCTCAGTGAGTCTCATTGACCCTCTCCTGGCGGCTGGGGGTATGTTACTGGTTGCTTTAGGTCTCACAAACACAAAAGCCGCAATGAGAGCAACAAACACGAGAAGAGTAACAAGAATTAACAATGATACTACAATCCCTGCAATAGCACCACTGGATAAACCTGTCAAACCAGTAATAACAACAGGCCATTATACTATTATACAGTATTACTGTCAACGGGAGTTGGTTCAGCTTCTCTCAGAGTATCCACAGGATCACTGAACCGAGTGGAGGAGAACACACTAAACTGAGGAGCCCCCGTCTCTCTCTTACTCCTAACCTAATAAATAAATAAATGAATAATAAATAAATAAATAAATAATAATAATAATAATAATGATGATGATGATGATGATGATGACAGTATAAATATGCTTACATTGCTGTTAGAGGGAGGAGCTGGGGGGAATGCTCTAATGAAGTAAGTGTAACTGGTAGCAGCTGCCAGTGGAGGGTTGGAGTATCGGCCAGGCTGTAGATTGCCAGTATTGTCATTGTCCCCAATAATGAACTGATGAGGTAATGTCAGTGAACTGAGCAATAGCTCAGCAGCAATGTAAGGTCTACCAGCTGGTATCACTGGAGTATCCACCTATTGATAATAGTAACAAGTAATTGATAATGGTGATGATGACTCACTGATGATATAAACGAGTCATTATTTCTATAAAACACGTCTGGACTGACAGTGGGACCACTGGAAGAGAATAATTGATTAGTTAACGAGCCATTGAGTTTAACAACTACCACCCATATAAGGCTAAAGGAGGGAGTAGGTGTGGTTTAAGTGGGTGTGGTTTACTTACAATACAGCTCCACCCCTATTGATATTCTCTGGTATTAGGATCGGGACAGTATTAGCAGTAATGGATTGAGATACAGTCATTATAGTCTCGTTAGCAATGGGTGGGGCTATATATAATTAATTAACTAAATACTATGAATATTAATTAGCTTACGATTATTAACAGTAGACTGGGTAACATTATTACTGAATGGGCCATGCCCAATAACAGTATTACCTGCCACCTGTATGATGTATTCTGTACCGCCAGATAAACCAGTTAATGTAAACTAATCAATTAATAATAATTAATAATAATAATTATAACTTACTTGCAGTTGAGTTGTGTTAACAGTTTGAAACATGTCCTGATTATCATTATTGTTAATTTTAAACTGAATGGTATAATTAATAATTGGACCGTTCGTTTCTTCAGGTGGTATTTCACTCCAGCTGACACTCAGTGAGTCGTTACTAGTCGAGAATACACTGACAATAGTAGGAGACCCAACTGGGACTATAATATACAAGAATATACAAGAATATACAAGAGTATACTACTGACCATCTTGTAATGATTCAAATGAGAATGTAGCAGGTGGACTGGTTCCGGCTGGGTTGGTGGCAGTCAATGAAAATGAATAATTAGTGAAGGGGCTGATGTGAGTCCCGTTGATAATAATAATGAGGCTTTCATTATTAATGATGTTGAAAGTGGTACCAGTTGATAATGAGAGGCTATAAGAACTGATTGGTAATAAAGAGAAAGGAGGAGTCCATTGTATAGAGACACTCCTCGCCATTGGGTCTATTGTGCTATTGGAAGGAGACAATGGAGGGCCTATAGTGATTAATAAATAATAATAATAATAATACATGTACCTGTACCTGATATAAGTTGAACTATTTCTTCACTTCTCACGGAATCATTAAATATATTTGACGCTACACAGACCAGTCTTGTGTTATTATTGTTTATGTTACCAGACAATGTTGAGACACTTCTATTTGCTGACATCATTTCAGTATTTACTGTGAATTCATCGACACCAGTTAAATTAGTCTCATTAATCAACCAGCTGATGGCTGGAAGAGGGAATCCCTCAGATGTACAATTTATAATAATAGAACTATTAATAACCACTGGAGGAGCACTAGGGTTAGTAATAATGACAGGAATAACTGCAAACAAACAAACAAATAAATAAATAAATAAACAACTAACTAACTCACATCCTCTTAATACAGTAGCAGGTTCACTAGTATCATTAAAGAAGTCATTACTGGCAAAACAGAAGTACTCTCCATCGGACTCCAGTGTTATAGTCAATGTGCTATTGGTAGTAAGACCATCAGTTGATGTGCTAATAATAGAAACAACACTTTCTGTATCATCAAATAATGAAACTGGACCACTGGAGTCATTCCTGAACCAGGTTATGTTTGGTACTGGAATGGAAGATGCTAGACATGAGAATGAGACAGTATCTCCTCTCAGTACAATAATGGGAGGGGACAGAGGATCCTGGACTATAGACACTGGACCTGATGAGAGGGAGAGAGTGAGAGCTCTATCTGATGACATTCAAAGAACTTACTGAAAGCATTGATAATAGCGGTCGCATTAACAGTGTCGTTACCATAGCAACTGATAGGTACAGTACCAGCAAGAAGTGATGAATTTATTTGAATAGTAGAGAGAGCAGGTCCAATAAAATCCACTGGAGGTTGACTAATGGATAAGAAAGGGGTGGAGCCAACATCCCACGTGATATTAACAAGAGGACGTCCGTCAACAGTGCAATTAAAAGTTAATACTTGAGGCAACAATGGATTAACTGGGTCCTGTAATATTGGACTGATTGTTGGAACCCCAATAACTAAAAAATAACATAGTACATGTATAATGCATCAGAAAATGTTATAAAAATGGAGAATTCTCTCCTTTTCATTTCTGGCAAAATTTGGCCCATGACCAAATACAGTGACTTTTGTCTGATTTACTTGAGAAACTTTAAAAATTCAATTTTGATTGGAATCAGTTCAAACTATCAGTTACTATTATACTACTATTATACATTATTATTATTATTATTATTATTATTATCATGTTAATGGTATATACTTACATTGAACTAGTAAGTAGGTTGATGATACGATACTATTAAAGTAAGCCACACCCCCAACACCAGGAGATACAAATACACACTGATATACTCCAGTCTGGTTCTGTTGTAGGTTAGCTAATGTTAGATTTGATTGGATGATCAATCCTTCAGTTGCAGTGGCTATGCCATCATTCATAATTGATCCATCTCTATACCATCTTATCATAGGGGCGGGGCTACCAGTGACAGTACATGACAATACAACACTATCACCAACTGGTAGAATAGTTTCACTTTCAATTTGACTAATAAACTCAGGAGCAACTATGAATATAATTGAATATAAATAATAATAATAATAATAATAATAAGTTAATAACTCACATAATACATTAACACTAACAGCTGCTGTGTCTCCATTAGAGGCTGTACAGTAATAAATACCGCTGTTGTTTCTATTAATATTAATAATATTAATAGACTCGTCTGTAATGTTAGTAGCAGGTGCTCCTGTACTTGACCATGTCACAGTGAACATTTCGTTTGGTATACAGGGAATGGAAACATTAGTAAACTCTAGTATACTGAGATTTACTGGAGGCGTCAGAATAAATGTAGAAATAACTAAATCTGGATAATAAATTATCAATTAATTAATATTATTAATAATAACTAACCGTTAATTAATAATGAGGCATTATTGCTCCGTACAGGCTCAGCCCTGTCTTTAAAATAAGCTACACAATAATAGGCCACGCCTCCTTCAGATTCCGTCACATTATTTATAACGAGTACACTCAGGCCTGGGTCATTGAAATCATTAATGACATCTTCAGAAGCCACCATTCCTTCACTGGAGTACCAGGTAATGTTAATTAGGGCAGAGTCTGGCGATATTGAACATGAAAAAGCAGCTGTGCCATTGACAGGTACATGTACATCAACTGGCTGTATTATATATGTTGGAACAACTAATTACAATAATAATAATAATAATAATAATGATGATCATGATGATGATAATGGATTACCTTCATTGATGGAAATAAATTGACTAATGAAGGATCCCCTCTCAGTTGTAGCATTGCAATAAAGGTAATTAATGTCATCAATTGATAAAGACTCATTAATTAATGAACTGCTGAGTGGATAATCAGGTAATGGACAGTACAATGAGCCATTCCTTAATGTCACGTTAGTATAGAACATACTCTCAACTACAAATGAATCAATGATAACTTTACACCACACAATGATAGGCCAACCTGTATTAAACCTGATGATACTACTGTACCCATTATTAAGAGAGCAGTTATAAGTATTAGTATCATCCTTCAGTACTTCAGTTCCAGGGTAGACTCTCAATAGTCCTTCATTGTCTTGTGTTATTCCAAATGTGCTTAAAGGAGAGGAGACAGGGTCTCCATCAGCTGTCAGCCATAATGGAGACTCACCAGAGGAGGAGCAGTTTACTTCAATCAAGAGGTCGGACAGACCAGCAGCAGCTGTGACTACATCAGAGAGGATCAGACCATCAGGAGAGGAGAGGGTCTGTGAACGGACTCCTACACAGTAAAATAATGATAACAATTATTAACAATTTACTAATTTTCTTTGAAATGAATCAACCATCATAATTACAATGAATACAAACATAAACCAGAGAATGAACAGGGAACAGTGGGAGAGAGAGAGAGAGAAAGGGAAGTATCAGTAATATCTGCTAATGGCAAGTATGAAGGAGAGACCTAGTTTGGTCAATGTACAAATTAGGATGGTAACAGGATACAGTGTCATGATGCAACACATGCACTGCCACTACACTACTGTATTGATATCACTGTACATGTACATGTATACAGACTAACTGTACAAAGTTGTGTTGCTGTGTCAACAATGTAACATTCCAGAACACAACAATAATATAATTTCACTAGTAGAATAATCTTCAAAATAATGTAAAACAACATTTATATAATAATAACAACATTATAATGATACTCACCACAAGTTGTAGCCAGGAATATTGTCAATACTTTAATAAAGAGGGGCCAGTCCATATCATCAGCTGTGGCCCCTACAGTAAGAGAGTGTCAGTAATAATGGAGAGATAAGATCAGTATCAGGTAAACTGGGACGGTATCGGACTAAAGTACATTCACATCAACCAGACACACACTAATGAATCAGCTCAGCAACTTCAGCTAATAAACCACACCTACTCATTAAGTGGGCGGGCATCTACTCCACATTTCTAATTAATGCCCAGACAGTAGTTGGGAAAGAACATTAACAATTTAACATTCACAATTTTCACAAGAAAATGGCTACTACTCGTCCAGTTAAAGAAGGATGGCTCTATAAAGAAGGAGGGGCAGCCAGGAACAAGTGGCAGTTGAGGTGGTTTGTCCTCAGAGCCGATACCTTGTTCTATTATCAGAAGAAAGAAGACACTAACTGCCTCGGCTCCATCAACTTGTCTCTGGTCGAGGACGTGTCTAAAGTAGGGGATCACTCAGGCAGAGGACACTGTATGGCTATAGTTGGTGTGAAAGCTAATAAGAAAGTCTATTATCTGTCAACTGAAAGCAGTGAGACATTGAATGAATGGTTCACTGCTTTTAAAGCAGTCACTGGTCTCCACCATACCAAACCAGTAGTGTCCAGCTACTGCACAGCTGAAGTCTTCATCAATAATAGTGGCATTAGAATCAATGGGGACGTCAATTATCAAATATTATCTACTCTCTCTGCACGGACTCCTCCTGAAAGGAAATCCCGTGACCACTTGGGTTGGTTTTGTTGTCGCTCGGTAGCAGTGTCCACTGTCCTTGGGGTCTTCAGTCAGTACAGGTGGAACCCTGACAAGGTCTACAGGAGCACCGGTCTACTCCCTAATGAACCAGGGGTCCACCCACTCATCCGGATTATATTCAGTAGGACTGATCCCACTGACCCTCCTCCTTCTCCTGATACTGAACCATCAGCTGCCAGCAGGACTGGACCAGCTGATGAGCTCCTTGAAGGAGCTGATGATGAACTCATTGAACTTATGAAGGAATTCGGTATTCCACTTAACTTATTGCAAGTTTAACCATTATCTTTGGTGTAACGTTATATCATTGTGTGTGTTCAGTCACTTTTAATTTCATTGATAATAATAATAATTTTTAGTTTCATTTTCCCAATTCCCATACTTATTACTTGACTAGTTGACTACCGAGCACGCTCAGTATAATTGGTGGGTGTGGTAGCATTTCTGTTGGCCCCTCCTACAAACTGTCTAACTGCGGATGCGAGCTCTGAGTATGAATTTCTTCTGCAGTTGTTTTCATATAAAGCTTCATATCACCAGTACTGTAGAGAGTATCCTCTTTTAATACTGTCCTTTCTTTCATTGGAGTCCGGCCCCAAGCTCTCGTTATATGCAGGAGCACCTGCTTAACCCGCACTACCTCACCCTTTACCCTTCCCCTTCCCCTAACTGTAGACCAAACCACCTCCAGCTCCAATGGCTGCTGCTTTAGCTGCTGTGAGTCCTAGCACAGTCTTTCCTGCTGTTAGGTTCAATGTGAGCGGTACCAGATACACTGTAGGTAAGAGACTTGGAGTGTGAGTGCTGATATGAGCTAATGATAGCTAACGTGTTATTTAATTAATAGTTAAACAAGTGGCAGAATTATTAGGGATGGTCGTTGTTGATAATGAAGAAGACACAGACTGGTCTGTTGTTATTATTGTTATTGTTGTTATTGTTATTATTGTTGTTGTTTAGTGATCTTGTGTGGATTGATACTGCCATACCTTTGGATAAATATATGCAATTAAAGCCATACCAAGTAATGACTATTATTATTATCATTATTAGTATTTATTGTTGTAGATTCTTAATCATTTTCCTGGTATGGGGGAAATTTGTAGAAAAGATTCCTTGGCAAGAAATATTCAAAAGTATAATACAATAATACTGATTAGCAATATCATATGGTGCAGGTTACGAATCTTCAATAATGAAGAATATTCAATAATACCTATGACATGGATACTACCATCAGAACATGGTGCATTGAGCCACTATATGAGAGAAGTCAAACGAAGGGGAAAGTCCAAAACCCTAATAGTGAAACCACCAAACGGAGCAATGGGCAACGGGTAAGGAGGGAGAGGGGGTGTGGCTGTACTTAACCACTTGTGTGTGATTGGGTAGGATCAGTCTAGTACGTAGTCTTGACTCTATTCCTTTGGGTGAAAACCTAATTGTTCAAGAGTACATTGAAAAGGTGGTGTGATTTAATGAATGATATTCATGATAAATAAATTAATGTCATTATTATTCACAGCCATTGCTATTGGATGGATTCAAGTTTGATTTAAGAGTTTATGTGCTAGTAACATCTTGTAATCCACTCAGAATATTTGTGTATAAAGATGGACTGGTATGACTATTAATTCATTATTAATCATTTAATTATTTTAATTATTTATAGGTTAGATTATCAACCCAACCTTATAATGCTCCAACTGATACCAATATAGTGAGTCACATGCACTCCACATGTGTTGCATGTATACCTCACATGTGTTACATGTATACCTCACATGTGTTACATGTATACGTACACATGTTTTCATGTTGTGTAGAAAGTTTGAGTTGATTCCTATCAAGTTTGGGCTTTTACGATTTTTAAAACTTTTCTCCAAAATAGGACAAATGTTCATGTACTATAGTACAGGGATTTTTGTCAAATTTTTCCAAAATTGAAAGGGAGTGAATTCCTGAATTTTATTACATTTTCTGATAAATATACTGTAAATGATGTACTTACACTGTACGTTAATAGCAAGAGTCAATGCCCCAATTAATGCACCCTCCTATTTATTGGATCTCTACACTGCTTCCACAATAAAAACTTTCTATTTGGTGCACCTCCTGGTCGAGATGATTATTTTTGAGAGGTGCCATTTGATAATTGTTCCTATCTAAACAATGCCCACCTGAGACATTATTATTTTATCAAGAGGTGCGTTAATTGGGGCGAGTACTGTACTACCGAAAGAGAGGCATTAGGAAGTGATACTCTGCAAAGAGGTTCGTTAATTGGGGCGAGTATGGCAGAGGTGTTAAGAAGTCACACTCCGCATACTTCAGTAGTTTTCAATCAGTGTTTATACAGATGTGTTGTTATAACAACATGATCATTATACAGAAGTATACTGAACGTGACTGGCAGCAGCTGAGATGGCCCCCTCCCGTCACTCTCTTATTATTTCCTCTTGTTAATAGGGAGAGCAGTTCATGCATTTAACTAACTATTCCATCAACAAACACAGTCAACATTTCAATAAAGATGAAGACTTTGATAAAGGCAGTAAAAGGTAATTATTATTAACTAAAATAATAATTATTGTTTACATATATACATAGGTCTTTACAATATTTTAATGGTTGGTTGATGAGAAATGGACATAACATCACCGAACTCTGGGACAAGATACATGTAAGACCATTGGAAAGACCATCAATCATTATTAATTAATTGTTGTTATAATCTTAGGATGTAATAATCAAGACGTTGATTGCTGCTCAGCCACACCTACAGCATTCCTACCAAGCTTGTCGTCCTGGACTGAGTTTCACTGATAAGTGCCATTGCTTTGAAATACTCGGATTTGACATATTGATTGACGAAACTCTTAAACCATATCTCCTAGAGGTGAGTAGAATGACTAATAATCATTGTTAATATTGATTATGTTCATGAAGGTAAACAGGTCTCCTAGCTTTGGTATTGAAACTAAATTGGACCATCACATCAAGACTGGGGTCATTACTGATGCCATCAAGATAATGAATATCAAGTAGATACAAACTCTACTCTTTATTGAGTATGACACTGTCCCAATCATTAGACCATCAGACAGAACAAGAAAGCTTTCATTGCAAAGAGCTGCTTCAAGGAGAAGGTTACTGCAATCAAGTTTATCGTCAAGACCAGGAGGAGGAGGGAAACAACATTTAGACTTTGTCACTGTAAGTGCAATCAGTAGGAGCTGCAGCTAGTCCTTCACTGCTGTATTGTTCCTATAGGAACATGAAGAAGGTGCATTGCTACTGGAGAGGAAGAGAGAGGAAGTGGTAAGACCAGCAGCTGGTATTAATTGTTACTTTAATTGAAAATTTAATGATAGAAAAGTCGATTGCTTGAGGTTAGAAGAAATCGAGAAATGGAGCAACACGAGAAAGAATCAATGGTAAATGTAATGATGATGATGATGATGATGATGATGATGATGATAACAATAATATAGGGACATTATCAAAGGATTTATCCATCATTTGATATTGAGAGACAAATATTTTATGAAACGGTACTTGCTGAGTCAGCTAAAATAGGCTATACAGGTGAATGGGTTGTATTTAATAATGATTCACTTAATTAATAATTAATCAATAGGTAGGAATCAATACCAGTCCAGCAGTATAGTCAAAGGTTTGGATAAAATGAGAGAAAAAGAACTGCTTGAGTTATTGTGTCAATATGAGACTGAAGAGAAATTCAATTGTGTACCTACTGCTGTTGACTGGTTTGAAGTAATGATAATGATTATTAATTAATTAATAATTATATTAAATAATAGTGCCATGGATCGTTCTCTCCTACACTGCAACCATTGTCTTTTTATGACTCGTCTCCAATGGTAATTATTAAATCATTGTTAATGCATTACTGTGTGGTGTAGGGTCCCGAGTTAAAAGCAATGGCAGCTAGGGAGCACGAAGAGGAGCAGACCCAAAGGACTATGTTAGCACTGAATACTCTCCAATACTCTTATCCTGGCAAAGAGCAAGCTGAAGTCATTAAAATCATTAATGAGGTACACTACCTGATGAATATAATACAAGTGTACACGTGTCTAGGTGCAAGCTGATTGGTTGAAACATAGATCTGATGTAGGCACCTTTTGGTTAATAACTTTAGATAATGTGAAAAGGCGACAAGTAAATCAATTAATGTTACAACCTAGTTATTATAGTTATCAATAGTTATTAAGTCCGGTAAAAGAATCGATTAAGAATTTAATTAAAACTATTTGGAGGTCAACAATAGTCGAGTCAATTCGTTTGTATAAAATTTTTGTTCATTTGTTTAACTTTTTGTTATCGAATCATGGACATGGTCTATGGCTCACTGTGCCCGGAGGAACTGGTGGAAGGTATTGCAAGTCTCTTTATTATTGTCACTGTATGTGTTGTATATTAGTAACCAATGGGAGAAGTTGTTTCAAAAGAAACATGAAGTTTTATCAATTAGTGAACTTCACTGCTGTAGGCGGTTGATAGAATTGTGTCGTGGTACAATAACAGCAGCTTATTACTATTATAAAAGAAAGGACAAGTAATAGATATACTTCTAATTCATCAACCATTTATGATACCACTATATAGGACAGAACATATTGATGACACAAGAGGTAGAAGAAGATCAGAAGGATCTTTAGTAATAGCAAGAAGTAGAGCAAGACTGTGTCATGGGTCAGTGGCCAGAAGAACAACTCATCATTCTCTTCACTTACATTTGAAAAAACCTTTTACCACTTAACAGTTTACCTATTCATTATTTATGATGTTAATTTACATATTGATTCATTCTTTAACAGAAAACATGCCACCATATTTTCATAAATTACATTTTCTGGTACATGTACTTATTAATCCCCTCCTCTAGCAGATATTGTAAGTCCTTTACTAACTGGTCCTTATCTATATATCTTCCCACACATGTACCTATTAACAATAACAGTAGCTCACAATAAACAATGAAATACTTTTTCTCCAGTAGACCCGGTAACTACAGTGCACTGCAGGTTCATGTGACAGTCACTTCTCACCAAACAAACCCTTTCTTTCACTTCAACCACTTTATCATATATTACTTGAGGCATCGAGACAGACTACAGTGAAGTATATTATTCGGTTACTTCCTGATCAAACGTTTGTTGAATCAGTAAGTAGAGACAAACCTAAGCTAAAGGAAGAAGCATCAAGCAATGACAGGTATAGGAATGGTACAATATTACTGTGTAGTAGCTAATGTAAAGGGTCACCACTTACTTGTATAATACAATGTATAATTAAGGGTGTACTCTCAAACTCTCTAATTTTATTTGAAAGAATGGGACTACATGTACACATGCAAAGGGATGCATGATGCATAGTACAACCATTCAGGAGCCCATGAAAAGGTTGGGCTCCTGATTTATTACTTACAGCTGGTATCTGTAATGATAGCTATCCAAAGGTACTGTTGTACAGGGGCCAGAGAACATACTGCAAAACAAATCAAAAGCTGAGGACGGTATCCAATTCATGAAAGAAACCAGCAGAGAACATACCTCAAAACAGCAACCAACAGGAGAGGAGAGACCAGGGCAAACAGGACAGATGAGAGCACCATTGAGACACTCATTGATATCTAGCAA
>NW_003546586.1:108240-110385 GCF_000090795.2 Amphimedon queenslandica
TATAGCAATACAGCCAAACGTCCCTCATAATGAAAATAACAGTCAGACATCTCTTGTACAGCTGAAAACCTCAGATAAGTCCCGTGACACCCAACGTATCCACCATCTTGACCTCATTTTAGGCCGAAAGTCTCTTTTAATAATGAAAAAAGATATAAAATGTGTAAAAGTAAGAGGAGAGCCAAAAACTCACGGGTCACTTACACTTTACTGGCCCCAGGTAGATCGGCCATTTTAAGGCTATGACGTCACCTATGACATCATAAATGGACGCCCCACAATAGCCTGAGCTAACAGGATGCTATATAAGGCGAGGCTGCTATGGTGGAGGTGGGGTGGAGGTGGCTGTCAGTTTGAATGATATAAATGAATTTAATAAGAAATATTATTAAAAAATATATATATTTGAAAGTGAAAACTGTAAAAAAAGAGATAAATATTGCAGCAGCAATTAGAGGAAGGTAATTTGATTCCGAGCACCTAAAAAACTAAACACTAAACCCTAAACCCTAAACCCTCACAGCCTACTTGAGTTTTTGTGCATTGCATGAAAATTTGTATAATATTTTTATTAAAATGGTTCTAAAACGAACCAAATAGTTCTAAAAAGAACTGGTAGTGTGGTTCTAAAATGAACCAAATAGTTCTAAAAAGAACTGGTGGAAAAGGAATTAGTTCTGAAAAGAACTGGTTGAAAAGCTGAGAAGAGAAGGGGTGAAAGGAGACTTTACGTCAATGATGGCTGATAGACTTCCCTTGCCTTCTTTAAAAATGTGAGGAAGCGATCATCAGCCTCTTCCAGGTAGTGCTTTCGAAAGATGTATTCAGCAAAATAAGAATCATACATCTCCGTTACTGTACCTGATCGTGGGAGAGATCGCTTAACTGCCTTCCAAGTGCTTTCTATAGTTTGGGTGTGATCGCCAGTTTCACTGTTGACGAACTCTATACTGTGGTTCACAGTCCCATGAATATATCCTTCCTGTTGAAGGGTACTGTAGCTCTTCCAACAGTCACTGATTACTTTTGTACCTGGAAGAATATACGTCTTGATCAAGGGGATCAATGTACCAGCAGACCTGTCCTGAACAGTCACCATGAAACACCTCTTCGATCCCCTTTCAATGCCTCCAAAAACCCACTGGCCATCAACCCTCCGCCCTCTGTTAAACTTCCTTTTGCCAAACTTTGACTCGTCTATCTCCACCACTTTCCCAGGTCCTCCTTGAGGCTGACTCTCTCACTCTAGCACTGTCAGGCACACTTCCCTTGCAAAGTAGCACCAATCTACAATCGTAGATTTGGAGCCAATGTGACATTCCCTCATAATGAAGGCTTGCTCTATGTGCTGCACCCAGTAGTACATCAGCTTATGGATCGACGTCAGCTTAAGGATCTGCTCTAGACTTAAGTGAGACCTCTCAAACCAGGTACCTCTCCTAATACTGACCTTATTACAGGTCTTGTGGTCTGAGCACTTCCAAACCATGAGATCTCGGGAATATGAAGCATCCCTGGCTAGCCTCATCCTCCCATTACCGCACTTGAGACAGTCCTGATCAGTAATGTCCCCTAGCACCCCTTCTCTTCTCAGCCACTTGCCAATCTCTTCCTTTGGCTTGTAGCATATCGCTTAAATGTCATCTAGTGTCATTCCAGTATCTCTGGTTGAATTGGTCACCATGTTGCCTTCAGATCACGTGATGTCTGATGTGCATGTGGTACTTATGACGTATGTAACCACATCCTGTGACGCAAAGCAGTAAAATGGCGAAATTGCTTGGGGCCGGTAAAGTGTGATCTACCCAAATCTGCTTGCGGAGTCTTCTAGACTTCTACCTTGTGTTGGTCTTAGTTGGGGGGTGGTCACAGTTTATACAACAGGAAAACACAAACTGTGCTGCATGAACCAGAACTGTGCTGTATGAGATATACAGTACGGGCGGTGCCTTTGATGCACCCACAGACAATACTATAATACAACTTAAAGGTAATTTGTAATGTGGAAAGGTAGCATTTGGAGCGATCATCAATATGCAATCAAATAAGTTAGATTACCACTAACCAATTTGAGGGGTTTAAATGGTAATTTCTGTGAAATTTAGGGGCATTTTTCTATTGGCTCAATGTGTTTGCATGATCTTA
>NW_003546587.1:0-1662 GCF_000090795.2 Amphimedon queenslandica
TCTCATCTATCTTATTAGAGCTGATTCCTAGTAGAATACCCATAGAGTCCCAGCGTCCTGAAAGAAGACCAGCTTTTTCCCATACCAATTGAAAATCAGTAATATCTATCATTAATAATACTAATAAAACAATTATTATGAATATTTACTCACTAAGTTCTCTATCAAAGGCTCTTTTCAGCTCTTCTGGTTTGGTTGACATTTCCCTTAGTTTGGAATGAATCAGCCCTGCCTGCCCATTATTTCATTTCCGGTTTATTTTTATGTTATAAAAACAGGTTGTTGACCACTGTAGATACTATGTTTACACACTAGCTTCTTTAATTGAGCCAGGTCTGTTTCAATAAAGTGGGTCAGCACAATTTCATTTGATAGTGTAAACAGTAGCTAGTGGTCGGTGCAGTAAGCTCCAGTCTACATAGTTACACATGATGGAGAGACCAACTGAAGCAGTAGATCCAACCATTCCAGTACTTGTATTTCCTAGCATAGGGGTAGGAAAGGGGGGGCAGGAGGGGCTTAAGCCCCCCCAACTTTCATTGAAGGGGGGCATTTTGTGTGATGATTTGTTTCATAAAACAATTAATGCACTAGCTTAACTTCTAAGAACACTTTTATTAGTTTTTTCAGAAATACACAAGCTCCTACTTCTTTATTTAACAACTCTGTTAACATCAGCTTCAGCTGAGCAAACATTTTTGATGTTAAGGAGATTTAAGAACTACTTGCTCTCCACAATATCACAAGAGCGCCTTAATCATGTAGTTATTTTGCATATACACAAAAAATTTACAGACGATTTTCACATTGAGGACATTGCAAAGGAATTTGTTACATTTAATGAGCATAGACACCAATATTTTGGACAGTGTTAATTTCAGTACATGCTATGTATTAATGATCAATTGTTAAGTCATGCTCCTGTGATTGTAAAAATAATACCTTAGCCCCCCAACTTTTAGTTTGTTCCTATACCCCTATGTTTCCTAATAATATATCTTCTACTCCTCCAGCAATTATGATGATTGCAGCATCTTCTGTGAGTGTACCATTACAAGAAGAATATTTGTTTGTAGCCTGAACAAGAGAGTAACTATAACAATGAACTATCTCTTTTATGTCTTTAACATACAATTAATATTAACAATATTATTATCTGTTTTGAGCTCAATGTATGACATTTTGTCATTTGTATATATCATTATTTTGGTGTGCAACATATAATCTATTACAGCATGCATGGAGTCACTCATAGCAACAAAAACACTCAAATCAATATCAAATGGAGTCTTGATCATCTCATCTCTCATAACTTGACCATGTTGACTCTCACATTATAAAGCTGATAATCATTTGCAATATAATCATAATGACAACTATTATTCAGTTACTGTTTCCAGAAAGATATTTTCTTCTTGATCAATGATTGTATTGTACAAATAGTTGAGTTCTTTTCTTTCTCTCAGCAGCATAATGACTACGAGTTCTTCTAATACTGCTTCTGATAGTTCACCTTCTCCTCCTCCTCTTTCTTTATAATATTGTACTAATGCACAGTCTCTGTCTGATTTATACTGCTTGTCCTTCCTCTCAATGTACATGTACTCTCTTGCTACCTGGTAAGTGAACTTAGTGAATGTGTACCATTCCAAAAGTACATTA
>NW_003546587.1:2741-5570 GCF_000090795.2 Amphimedon queenslandica
TAAGGAAGTCACTTAATCTCACTTCTCCTCATGTTCTAATAACAAGATCAGGTGGTGTACATGTACCAGTATAAAGACATCTATCCATTAATTCTTCACTGATATCTCTATAATGTAAATACACGTACTTGTATAATGTATGTATAATAGAAGTAGTAACATTGAATGATCATGTACTGTCCACTGGATTCACATACAAGCATACACTCATACAACCAGTCAACCAGTCACACTAAAATAAAAAACAATAATCATATCATAACAATTCAAAGCCAAATGTCAAACAGCTAGTAAAGGACACACACATTATACAAAATAATGAAAATCAACCCAACAAAGTGAGTCCCGTACATACAGCATACATGCGCATGTATTTGTACATTAATTGTTAGTAGATGGTCTTATTGAACATGTACAAACAAATCAATGACAAATCCCAATGATACTAAACATGCACATGTCCAGACACAGCAGAGTAGAAAGAGTACATGTACACAGTTATACAGCATACATGTATGTGTACGTTGTATGTGTAAGTGGTACTATGATGCATGTATGTACATATACTTACGTTGGTGGTAGTATAGTACCATCATGAGACCCATCAACCAGTGACTGTATAGCATCAGTAATCTCAAATATTGATGCGTAAGAGAAACACACATTAAGATATATCCTATAATAAAGGAATGGACAATATATAATAATAAATACATGTACATGTATATTGTACATCATGTCCTGTATCAATTAATAATGTATTTATCATTTTGTTATTGATAAAGCTCTCTACATTACTGTGCTATTTATCCCATGCACATCACAGTATAGTCTTATGAATACAGTAGTGACTGTTGTATAGATTCTGTGGTAGCTACTCTACTTGTCCAGTATGTTGTGGTTATAATTCAAAAGTAACAAAATACTGTGGCAAAATATATAGAAACACTTAAATTACATATGAACCACTTAAGATTTGAATTAAATAAATAATGTACATGCACCTGTGGTAATTTAGCAAACACAGTAATACCTGATGAGGAAAAACATCTAAACCAAATGTACATGTACAGGTACATGTATTAGTAATATTAAGTACTTACTTGTTATTGTTTTTAGTCATTGTCACAGCTCTTGCTACTGATTCTTGTACATCAGTTGGTAATAATTTAATATCACCTAACACTCATATGCACACACCATGATTATCAATTAGATCACTATAAATGATAGAAAATAATAAATAATAATAATAATATTAGCAAATTCTTTCTTCCGCTTTCTCCTTATACAAACAGTGTGTTGGTATCTGCTATGTAGAAAGTTTGAGCTATTTTTACAAATATTTTCGAGTTCTGGAAATCGGCCAAATTGCCAAGGCTATTGCAGCCCATGGTTTTTTCTGAAAAATGGCTCTGAAATCTTCAAAATTTTATTACAATTTCTGATACATATCAAAGTACTTATGCTATGTAGAAAGTTTGAACTGTTTCTGACAAATTTTTTAGTTATATGGCCATTTTAAGAAATTGGCCAATTTCTGAAAAATAACCAAGACTATAGCCCATAAAAATGGCTTCAAAATCACCCCAAATTTTTATTACATTTTCTGATACATATTGATGTCCTTATGCTCTGTAGAAAGTTTGAGCTGTTTCTGATGAATATTTTCTTGAGTTGCGGCCATTTTGAAATTCACCAATTTCTGAAAAATGCCCAAGGCTATACGTACTATACCTGATGGATTTTTCTGGAAAATGGCTCCAAAGTCATCCCAAATTTTTATAAAATTTTTTGATACATATTTATGCTCCTGTAGAAAGTTTGAGCTGATTCTGAAAATTATTTTTCAGTATATGATCATTTTAAGAACGAGCCAATTTTTGAAAAATGCCGGCTCAAGGCAATAGCCCATGATTTTTTCCAATAAATGGCTCCAAAATACCCCCAAATGTCCAAATGTGTAAGTGATATAATACTATATCACTTACAAGTATACTCATAAGTCCAGAGTCTTTAGTCCAGAACTCATAGGCGGTTGCAGGCCTGGGCATTAGGCGCCAATGCCCAGGTTGACTTTTTTGACCAATAATTATATTCATGATTCTGGTGTGGACATCCTATGTAAACTGTGGTAGATCAACAGGCTTCTTTGTTGTTTTATGCTATGAAACCATCTCAATAAAGTTAAAATAGTATTTTCTGCACAATTATATGGAAACCACACCCACTAATTATTAATGCCAGGTAGTGCTGGGCGATATTGAAAATTTTGAAACGATACGATATGATACAATATTACCTAAAAATGAAAATATCGATATTTTTTATCGATAAGTTATTAAGCCACACCCATTAACTTTAATATTACTAAAACGGCTAAATAAAGCTATTTCTGAGAACAATTATTATTGAAAAGCATTCTAAAAACCTTCTTTGGCTTCATATACTTCAGCTACTTCGTCTACTTTCCAAGAGAACACATTTTAGTAATCTTTGAAATGTTACTCCTATAGTTAATTAACTATTTATTAAGGTTATGTAACCATTTTGTGGGCGTGGTCTTGTTATCGATATTTCCTTCAAAATTTTTCGATATTGATAAGTATCGATACCGCATTATATCAATTAAATATCGTGAATTTTGATATATCACCCAGCACTAGTGCCAGGTCAACATGACTATGTTTAGCAAAACTGGAGATATTATTAATTGTTCATCAAACCCAAACAAAACTAAACCAAAATTAATACTAAAGGGAATAGTTCTATAAACAAATTATAATTAAATTCTAATGACAATGCAGCTGCTGCATTAGTTGTAATCAC
>NW_003546587.1:5580-6872 GCF_000090795.2 Amphimedon queenslandica
GTGACACTAATGATAAGTAATATCAATGCATATAAACACATTCAATAAAAGTTAATGTATAAAAGCTATGGCATGTAAAAGAAATCTCATTTCAATAAAAAATGGAGCAGAAACAAGTAAAAAAACTATTAATGCTCATAAACAATGCAACATAATATACAATGCAACAATGAATGATTTGTAATAACAAAATAAGAATAATAAACCAAAAGAATCATCATAATGCTGCATACTGTATAACAACTACCAATAGAAATAAAAAAATAAATACTGAGCATTACTTTACTGTAAAAAAACATTATCAAAAATGGAAAAAAATTGCCCTATTGCGAAAATGAAAAAGTATCAAAGAATAAGTCTCCAGTGTTCTTGAAGGCAGAGAAAGAGAGATTTGATGCCATAGTGTTAATATAATGAAGAAAGGAAACAATCAAATGTGTTTGTGTAAACGTGAAGGTGTAGTAAAGAATGAGTGTGATGTGGTGAATTGGTAATACGCACAAAAGAATTCAAATGATTCCAAGAAACACGAACGAAACGGATGAAAACAAACGAAAAGAATGAAGTACAACAATGACAAATACAAAAAGCAATCCATTTACATAGTATTATAGTTTACAAGTTAAGAAGATAAAAATGAAGGATGAGGTTTAGTAGCTGTTGGTACTAGCTGTCTTTTCTCTGCCTCTTTGACAAATTCATGAACTAATTTTGATAAACTAATTCTAGCCTCAAGAAATTTAACAATAGATTCAGCATTGACTGACCTAGCACCATCAATATCTTCTTGAACAGGAACCAAATCAAATTTATCTATTAAAATATGAACCAACTCCAAGTTACCACTTCTACAAGCAAAATATAATAATCCTTTGGAGCTGTTTGTTAGAATATTCTTGTCACATTTTAAATTAGTTAAGTAATGTGATACAAGTTGAATGTTACCAGCTTGACAGGCAGCATGAACACCAGTGAATCCATTAATGTCTTTGTCTTCAGGATGAATATTAAAAGATTGAATCAGATACACTGACATCTCATAATGTCTGCCAGCATAATGAAGTGGAGATCGACCAGCTTTATCCTTAGGAGTTGGATTATTCCAAACATGAGGTACAAGATGCTCGTATATCTCTTCATCTCCTTGCTTTGCTAGTATGTGTAGACATGTCACTCCATCTTTATCTTCTGACTCTGGATCAAGACCGTGTGATTCCACTAGGAATTGGATTAGATCCTTATTACCACTCTCAGCAGCTCCATGAAGCAATCCTTCCTTATTATTATTCACA
>NW_003546587.1:8147-20065 GCF_000090795.2 Amphimedon queenslandica
TCCAGTATAGAAATGTTACAGTTTTTACTGTTGAGGTAACGAATGATAGGAAGGTTCTTAGAGAAAGCTGCAATAAGTAGTGGAGTACGTCCAAAAGAGTCAGTCATATCTAGAGATAATGGTGAATTGTCTATAATGTACTTGACTATACTCAATGATCCTTCTTCACAGGCTACATGAATTGGAGCCATTCCATTGTAATCTTTAATAGTGAGATCCAACTGATGCTCCTCCACTAGATGTTTGAGTATAGGAAGAGAATGACTTCTACATGATAAATGAAGAACTGTTGATCCATTTGAAGTTTTAGCTGATACGTCACACTGAGGAAGACTAGTGAGGTAAAGAACTATAGCAACATGTCCTTTTTGACATGCTTTGTGAATGAGCGTAGATTGAGTATCATCATAGGAATAGGTGGCATTAATATCAAAGAAATAATTGTTTAATAAATGCTCTAAACAATACAATTTGTTTTGCTGTGCAGCATGATAAGGTAATAAACCATTCTTAAATGAGACTACATCAATAAGATACTCTTGTTTGAGCCATTCTAGTATATGAACATGTCCATACAACACTGCAGCTGCTGGTGATGATGTTCTGCTAAAGATTCTAGGATTAAGGTTGTATTGTTTTATTAATAATTTAAAAGAAACAAAATTACCAGAGGCACATGCCCTTGTGACACAAGTTAACCCCCTCTTATCTTCAGTAGTGACATCACCACATTTCATTACATCAATTAGAAATGTCACTAGTTGTAATACACCACTTACACAGGCTAAATGAATTGGTAGAGCATCATTATCATTAGTAGAATGCATCAGACTAGTATACTGTGGATAATTATTAATAATAAATTTAATAAATAAAAAATGGCCATTAGCTGTAGAATAATGAAACACATTACTCTTGCTTGTTCCACCTACTCTATCCAAATCACATCCACACTCTTTTACTAAATACTGTAAGACATCGATAGCACCAACTTCAGCTGCAAAATGAACTAATTGCATACCGTCACCATCTTTAACTTGAGGATCTAGTTTATATTCAATAACTAATAATTTAATTAATGATAGTTTAGTACTAGCCACTGCTTGAAGTAATTCCAATGATGTGAGAGGCAACTGATAATTATTAATGAAGTATTTGACCAGCTTCATGTTACCACTCTCAGCACTATGAGTCAATGCATTCCATTTCTTATTATCTGTTATGTTAATGTCACTGTCTTGTACTTCTATGAGATATTGAGTGAGATCAACGTTACCATGATGACATGAATAATGAAGAGGTGTTCTACATTCATTACAGGTTATATTAATATCAATGTCAGTAGTATTAATAATATATTCTACTGCATTGATACTACCTGACATACAAGCTAATGCTAATGGTACTACACCTTTGTAGTCTGGCTGACTGGCATTCAAGCTATACTCAGATACAGTATAACTGCATAATGTAAGGCAGACCGACCTTCATAATCTAATGAACTTGTATTAATACCATACTCCTCTAATACTTTCACTAATACTATACTACCACTAGTACATGCTAAATGAACCATAGATCGACCAGTAGCAGTAACAGAATTTATATTAAAATTATCAATAATACTTGTCTTCTTGAGGAGTGTGGACAAAAGGCTCACTCTTTTATGTTGTTTAGTAACATTTATATTTAATGATATGTATTTAAGCCAGTCTTCTTTGTAATAGACATTAAATGTAGGCATTTGCATTAGTAAAGGTATATCACATGGTGCAGTGAGTTTATTATACACTTCTGTAATGCAGTATTTATCAACTAATCCACTGCATAAGTAATGAAGAGAAGAGCGACCACTATAATCAGCTTCTAGTAATACTTTATATCCAAAAATATTAACCATGTTCATAATGAAACCTGATGAAGCATACTGGCATGCTATGTGGAGTGGAGTTGCACCAAAACGATTTCTTTTTTGAAATAATTCACTTTTATAATTATCATAAAGATACTCTAGAAGCTCTACTTTATCATTCATAGCACAATAATGTACTATTCCACATCCTTTAAAATCTATGTCATCTTCTAAAAAAATACCAAACTGCTTAAGCTCATAAACTAATGCTACCTGTCCACTCTTACATGCTAATAATGATAAAGTGGATCCTTCTCTGTTGACCTGAGACACATTACACTTTTTCTTTAAAAACATAATCACGAGGTCAACATGACCACCCAGTGCTGAGTAAAGCAATCCTGTGTTGCCAGAGCTATCTGCTATGTCTGGATCAACGTGACATTCATTAACTAGATGCTGCACAATATTGAGATGGCCTCTATATGAGGCCATGTGTAAACTAATAACACTATCATCATCACCTTGTGAAGGATCGCAATGATAAACATCAATGAGGAGACAGAGGACATCAATGTGGCCCCCATATGAAGCAGCTAATGGTGGACTCCATCCATTTCTACCTCTTTCCTGAAGGCCAGTCTTATCAATCAATCGTTGTACTTCATCTTTTGATCCTCTCCAACATGCTTCATTCAATGGGGTGCTAGTATTCTCATACCAGAGAGGATCATAAATATCTACATAATATATCGCAAGTAAAGTTAGTAATAATAATAATTACCAATAGGAGAATCATGTAGCTTTTTTAATTCACTTTCTGGCAACTATAATTATAAGAGAATATAATTCGATTAATCAATCATGGTTATTTTTATCATACTTGCTTCATTTCACATTCATATTCATGACAAGTAATTTTTATGATTCCAATCTCAGTGACACTGTTGATTGGTTAATGGAAAGAGAACAGAATAAAGAAAATCAGAAATGGAATATTTTAATTCCATGCAGCCATCGTCAATGGTACAAAAATAGAATTTATATTCTGGAACTTCAAGTGCATCAGTGATCAGCTTATGAAAGAAATATAAATCATTTAATGTGTAGTCGTCTCTGGCAACCTTAGCAATCATTACTTTAGTGCCTGGAACATCAGAAAGACCAAACTCAATTGAGTCTGCAATTTGAATTGCTTTAGTATTGTTATTTTTAAAATAATCTTTTAATTTATCTCGATATGTAGACCACTTCCTCTGTAAATCACTCTCATCAGTAATAAAAGTATTCACTAGCTTGACGACAAGTTCAAAATTGAACCACGAAATGTATTTTTCTAATGCCTTAAACAACTGCTTCATTTGTTTAACATGGTCAAACTCTTTTTCAATTGATTCAATCATTTGCGTTTTACGAAAACGTGGACTGAGTAAAAGTGCAATATAATCTTGAATAAAATCGACAACTTCTGAGACATCAATGGAATAAAACGATTTTTTAGTAAAACGCATATTATCAAGGTAAACTTCTTGTAGATCTCCAATCATTCTTGTTAGGTTTTCAGGTGAATATTCAATTGACTTTTTCTTAACGTAAACAACTGAAGACTCAGATTGAGGTGAAGTAGGAACTGGTAGCTCAACAGTTGGAGTAGCTTCCGAAATAACAAATCGAAATGATTATATATCTATTATCATTATATTTACCTTTAGAAGATGACGTATGGACTGGTGATGTAGTAGCCTTTCCATTACTATTTATAGTAAGATTAATGGCATATTCTTTTGCTATTTTATCAGCTAGAGCTGGATCAGCTCCTCCACTATTACTTTTAATGGAGTTACACAGCATTCTTAATGTAGGGACACCATGACTCTTATAATCATAGTCCTTCTTTAACCAGCAATCAAATGCTTTCCGTAGGCAAGTTCTTGGCGGTTTGCCCTCTGCTTCAATCTCATCTATCTTATTAGAGCTGATTCCTAACAGAATACCAATAGAGTCCCAGCGTCCTGAAAGAACACTAGCTTTTTCCCATACCAATCGAAAATCAGTAATATCTATAATTATGTCATTAATAATACTAATAAAACAATTATTATGAATATAATCTCAGTACTCACCAAATTCTCTGTCGAAGGCTCTTTTCAGCTCCTCAGGTTTGGTTGACATTTCACTATAACCTATTAACTTTAGTCACACAAGCAGCCCTAGAAGAAGGCTCACCACTGAATTTTTATTTCCGGTTTATTTTTATCAATTTTTATGCTATAAAAACACTACAGTCAGGCGTGGTTAGTACAAGATGCAACCAAATCTACTCCTCCAGCAATCATGATGGCTGCAGCATCTTCTGTGATTAGTCTGTGCACCATTACAAGAAGAATATTTGTTTGTAGCTCAACAAGAGAGTAATATAACAATGAACTATCTGTTTTATGTCTTTAGCATACAAATAATACTAAAGATATTATTATCTGTTTTCAGCTGAATGTTTGACATATAACATTATCTTAGCATCAAATAGTTCAGTTCTTTTCTTTCTCTCAGCAGCATAATGACTCATGAGTTCTTCTAGACTAAGTACTGCTTCTGATAGTTCACCTTCTCCTCCTCCTCTTTCTTTATAATGTTGTATTAATGCAGTCTCTGTCTGATTTACTGCTTGTCCTTCCTCACAATGTACAGCTCTCTTGCTACCTATTGCAATGTATAAACCTATTATGTGAATTGTGTGTTTTATTAATAATGTAAAGGAGTACACTTATGCATACATGTGTATAATGTGACTGAGTCAGTGATGCTTGTATAGCATACAATAATGGCTGTCACTATGTGTACATAAATATGATGCATGTCCAGTACATGTACATACACTTACATTGGTAGTATAGTCTAGTATTCATCAACCAGTGACTGCATGTATAGTATCAGTAATTTCATATCTTGATGCATACGAGAAACACACATTAAGATATACCCTATATAAATAAAGGAATACAGACAATAATAAATGTAAAATGTGCTATTGTATTTTGTAATGATAATACATGTAGTCTAGTTTGCGCCTTTTGCTGCATTGGCTGCCTTGACCCCATCCCTTGTGCCATTACTGGCAATAAAGTACTCTTTATAATTATGATGCATCAATTTTCCTAAATTGATATTACTCTAAACTAGGGCTGGGCGATAGTAGGAACTAGATACAAAATCATTAAAATGAAAAATGTCCCTGTAGTCTATAGGGAAGATTTAGTACCGCTATGGTACTAAATCTTCCCTATAAATCAATGGAACAAGACACTATTTTGAAACATTGAATTTTTCCCATATTATATAGGAAGCATTTAATGACATCTAGAATTAAATGTGTCCTATTATAAATGTAATGTAGGAGTACTTTAATAGGGAAACATTAGTGCAGGTGTCACTAAATCTCTCCTACATCACTATTGTCAGAAAATAATAAGCATTGGCACTAAATCTTGCCTATAGTACTATAGGAACTAAATAATGACAGTAGCACTAAATCTCCTCTATTATAGTATAGGGTAAATTTAATGCTAGTATTGGAAAATATAATGATTTTTATCATAATTATTTGATTTTAAAACTATGAAGCGGTTAACTGACTGGTGAAAGTATAATTTCAAGTTATCCATTATATTCAACAATGACTTACAAAATTAATGATTCCATGACTGTGAAGCCAAGCTATAATTATGCTTAAGCTTGTAATATTATCCATGGCATGAAAGAAGAATTAAAAGTTGTGTTGACACACTAAAATAAATGCTGTAATTTTTATCATAATTCATACTATTACAGCCTTCACTCGGTAGATTTGTGTGTACTACAGTATTAGTGATTAGTAATTCCATATCATGGCAAGGCTTCATATATGACAATGTATTTGACCGATTATCCACTCAAATCTGTAGCAATTTTAAAGATTTTTAAAAATATATAAGCTGCTCACGTGATCTGCCACATTGGCCTTAAAATTTGCTCGAATCTGGAGAAGAAGATGGCTAACGAGCTGCTTATTATTCGCCCTGAGCTCGTTAGTATGGACATACCTGATCCTATTTCATTTCTACTAAGGTTGTGGAGGATGTCTTACGTCTTTTGACCAAGTATTGGCTGGAGGTTGGAGTGGATACACAGCGCTTGGGGTTTCAATGACGTCGGTTGCCTCTTCAAGTTCTCATGGTCAGTTCCCTAGTTCCAGCTATACTTGCTGAACCATATAGTGAGTCTGTTCCTAGATTGGTCCTCATTATTGACTCCGTCAGAGGACCTCATAGTCTGTTAGCTCGCTGCAAGTCTGTTCTCAGGCTGGTCCTCATTATTGACTCCGTCAGAGGATCGCACAGCCTGACATCAGCTTGCTGCAAGCCCTATCTTGACTGGTCCTCAGTATTGACTCCGTCAGAAAACCACTATAGTCAATCCGCTTGCTGGCTAGGGTACAGGCTCATATAGCCACCCTTTGCCTCTATGTGACCCATTGGCCCTCCTGTATATAGACTTCGTCTTGGAGTCAGCCATGGGTTTGTTGGGGACTAGACCGTTATTTAAATAATCAGTTCCTTGGTTCCAGCTATAATTGCTGAATCATAAAATGAGCCTGCTTTAGGCTGGTCCTCAGTCATTATCAACTCCGTCAGAGGACCTCAGATCAGCTCATTGTGAGTCTGTTCTAAGACTGGTCCTCATTATTGACTCTATTAGAGGACCTCATAGTCTGTCAGCTCGCTGGCTCAGGGCAATGGCTCCTATAGCTACCTGATGCCGTGGGTATGATGGGAACTAGAGACTACCTGATTTGCTCCTGATGCAAGCACATTATATTAACACACAAAGGTGTTGTTATGAATACAGGAAAGTGTATTTATTAGTTGAATGTAGCATGGTTCATGTGTTAGAACTACACATTGTGTCAGTGCTAAAAATAGGGACTGATGGGTCAAAATTCCAATTTAATCTAATGTAGGATACAAAGAAGGTCCTTTATCTCAGTTATAGAGGATGTTGCCTATGACTACTAGAGTCATAGCCTTTATGACCATGCACTCTGTGTCAAGTTTTAAGAAACCAAATTTTGAAATACTTAATCTTTAGGGGTGGAATATTGCTAATCCCTAAATTTGTCTACTGCCTTAATTTAGCCTGGAGGTATGTAGTCTATACAGTCTATTTATATCAGTGGCATGGGAGAACTTCAAGACCGGCTTTAGGTAAGTTATAGACCCTGTATCATTAATAAAATTTTATTGGGGGTGATAACAGGGCCAAGATTTAGAGGAGTGCCTTTTATATGAGCTGTCAAAGGACTGTAGATTAGGCAGTCTTGCTCTATTTTTCATAGTATTGGAGGTTCTTTAGAAAACCTGTCCAACTTTTACATCAGATCTTAGTATTAATTATTATCATTATTCAAGACTAATCAGAGAGGTAATACAAACAAAGGAGAGCGGAAAGAGACTGATAAAAGAAAAATAGTCTTAAAGGAATGCCAGGAACTAGTCCTGACACCCAAATATGTATATACAAAATCAAGAGAGAAAGTGGAAAGAAGGTAAGGAAGTAGTCTTTCTTGTGACAGCATTTGCAAGGGGGGTCTCCCAACCATTCAACATAAGAAGACCAGGCCATACTCTTATGGACAACGGCATGGAGCAGACTGATTCATTTATGTTGCCCAGGTGGCAATTTTATAGAGAGCTATTGGAAAAGCAACACTTCTCTCCTACTCTCATACAAGGATCTATGCATGTACTGACTAGGCTACTATAGGGATTATAGCAATTATTAGCTGGTGTTGCTCCTCATAATATATGTCCGGAGCACAAAGTGACATAGGTAGATCGATCTATTCTTGAACTGTAATTTGTAATAGAGCTAGTTCAAAGCAACTAAGGTTTGCTTTATATAACTAACCTATGCACTACTGAATTTCAATGTATATTTTAGTGGAGATATCCAGACTCTCTGATATTACATTTGGTTTTGTAGCCCTAAAACAGATTTTAAAGGGCAGTGTCAACATTTTTGAGATTGATTTATAGAGCACTCTAAGACAGACAGCTTCAGCTAAGGGAGTTTGTGCTAATTGATATTCTTTTGTCTTAACTGTCATCTGCATTGTTGACAACCTCCAATGATAGGTACAGGGGGGTATAGTATGTTCAGGCACTACTTACTTCATTCTATAAGATATGCTGTCTATATCTAAAACAAAATGCAATTCACGAACTAAAGCACATAGCTGTTGAAAGCTAGAGCAGGGGATTCACATGCAGTGGAAGTCATCTTATATTGTGCTAGCTCTATGGTCTAGTCGCTGCCTTAAAGAGTTTCTGTCTTTGAACAATACATTGTCATATATGAAGCCTTGCCATGATGTGAAATTAATAATCTCACAAGTATATGTAATATGTGATGTGAGATTGGAATTCCACAAATGGCAAGGTGAATATAATTATGACACCCTTCCCATGCATTTATCTGCCTCTTTCCCATCCCTTATTTATCTGTTGAGGTTGCTTGTTATAAAGCTATGGGGGTACTCTTTGAGGTCATATAGCTACAGCTAATTCATCTTGATTTTACGTTGCTAGTTGTTAATGCACTTAGATTGACAGTGCATGCACTAATGCACATAAGAAATTCCAGGTGCCTCTCATCACAAAACTTCAGTTTATAGTGGAAACCATGGGACAATGTCTGGAGTAACAGAACAACAAGAGGAAGGAATATAAAATCCTTGATCTGCTCATCATCAATGGAGATGGGTGTGAAATGTATGGAGTTTCCTTTTATGGAAAGTCTTACATAACTGATAGATAATGATGGAGACTCCAACAACCTTTCCGTTTTCAACCAAGGCATTTCAGGGGTATATATTTGAGACTTTTTGCATACTAGCAAATTTACTATTCCAAAGAAAGCCATCAGTTGATCATTGGTTTTATTATTACTATGTGTAATATCACATTGTTCATCAATGGTGAAATTGCTAACTCTGATAATGGGTGGTTCTCAACCCATGCATATTCTACTACATGACTTATATCTGTTGGTGCCATTCATTTTCACGATAACTGTGATTCAGTATTTAAAGTGATGGACACTAAAGGTTGTGTTCAGTGGCAATCTTAATTTAATTGAGTAGGTGAAGCAGCATGCAGTCAATGTTAATGGTGCCACTTTCATAAATTTTATCCCAGGTTTTCAATTAAAGGATTTGAACTCAATTCAGTGGCAATACAGCTGTTTCTAAAAGAGGAGCTTCATATGCTATTGAGGCATGATATTTCTAATTTAGTTATTTCCATAGTCTTATAGCAAGCAATGAACTTAGATGATGTTCATTAATGACTCTAGCTACTGGTTTCGGACAAAAACAACAAAAAAGAGCAATCTGTCTAGCACAACTCACTTTGGGTTTTATTCACCCCATTTGTATGATCTCAGTCAACACCCCCCTTTCTCCTTTGGACAGGGTATGGTTGAAGAATTTCATTTTAGTCAGGTAGACTATACTTATATACCATGCAAGCCTATGTCCTGATCAAACCTGAGGCTACCACTTTGGGCAGAAGATCTATGTATTCAAGCATATTGATCTGGGACTATGCAAAATAAGGTACCTACCTTAATTGCTTTATGGCTACGGATCAATGCACCAGGCAAGTATAGATAATAGTTTCTGCTTAGTCAGTATCCAGGAAATGATGATACTATGTGCCATCAAACAAGCATCAACTAAATGTATTGGATGAATGGTACACTGTCGAAATTTTATGCCGGCTATTTATGGAAATGGCCTCCTGATTATATTGTCTGTTTTTTTCTCAGTACTATATTTCACTTCTGGGATGATAAACTCTTCATCTCACTCCAGGAAAGTATGTTTGAATTTTCTGTATAAAGTGCATGGGAATTGCACCAAATGACTGTGGCATGAATGCTGCTATATTCTCAGGCAAAGTTTCATTGGCTTAGTAAGGGTTACAGGTTATATTAACTGTCAAAGGTACATATTGTACTAGCCAGTACTCTGATCTTTTGATCAGACAGACACTTATTACAAACAAACAAAAAAATGTGACAAATTGACACATTTTTGTCCCAGATTGCTGATGCATCCTATATTCATTTTCGACACAGCTTCTGTGTTGAAACAGCACACCTGTGTGGTAAAATATCATACTTTTATGCATCATATTTCGGAGATTACAGCAACAACTACTTCTAGGAGATATGGATTATCAGCTTTAGCTTCTGCTAAAAAAATTCTGGACCACAATTCTTTAATGGTGGTCTGACATGTATAGTGCATAAAATGTGTCCTTTTGACACACAAAATTTTTTATTTGAGTTACTTCTTATTAGTCATTACATTTCTTGCCTATTTTAAGGCCAACGTGGCAGATCACATGAGCAGCTTATATATTTTTAAAACATCTTTAAAATTGCTACAGATTTGAGAGGATAATTGGCCAAATACATTGTCATATATTCACCTTGCCATTTGTGGAATTCCAATCTCACATCACATATTACATATACTTGTGAGATTATTAATTTCGTGACAAATTTATTCTAATATAAAAGGGAGCAATTCTATACCATGTCTTTAAGTAAATTGGCTTATTGATGCTGCATAAATGACATCATAGGATGTACATGTATGGTAGCTAATTAACATGACTCTTTTCTCATATCTGTGTTGTGATGATGTCATAAAGGCCTTGGTTATTTTTGAAGTTTAATAGACTGCTACACTGCTAATGCGTCATTAATGAAGATAAAGGCTATTTCTAGCAGAAAGTCCTTGCTTCAGTTCAGTCACTTCACTGCTGTTCCTTTTTTCCTATCTTTTGGATCTATTATTTTGTCTTCGCAAAAGCAACTGTAGTAAAAAGCTGTGTCTATGGAGATTGACACTGATGATGAAGTTAGTGAGCTGGACCTAACTGTTTCTGAAATACATGTTGACAAAGGAGAGGAAGTGGAAAGAAGTGGTGAGTAACTACATGTGTAAAAGCTTAAGACAAAGGATGTTGCTTTTATGGCAAATCTAGGTAATGTGGGGACCCTTATTCTGTTTTTTTTGTGAACAGTGCAGCTCACATTACTATTCCTCAGCAGAGTGAAGGTATACATCTAGCTCTATTATTGATGTATTTTATGTAACATTTGTACATATATATTTTCTAGAAAGCTACCACCCATTGCCATGTCAACAAACTATAATAATCTCTGGGTTAGCTGCAGAGAAGTTTGGTGTAGCAAGTCTGCACACTTGGGCAAAGGACAATAATTGAAGCCACTATTAAGGATTGTCTTGTCATTCACCAACAGGAGATGGAAAAAGTACCTGTTATATTATCCTTCCTCTTTTCGATGATAAGACTGCTATTGTTCTTGCTCCTACTATCAGTTTAATGCTTAACCAGGTTGCAAAACTCACAGAGAAGCAAATTTCAGCTACTTTTCTTGGTTCAGCACAACCTAATGATGTTTACTCTGATGTTAGAAATGGTAAATACCAGTTGGTATATACAACACCAGAAACATTCTATGAAAAATTGAAGAAAGAAGAACCTAGACAGATATTTAAGGTACATATATATGTAGCATTAATTTTTAGTAATATGTCATACATGTACAGTATTCTGTAATATCCCTAAAATATGCTACCATATCCCTATACTTTGATTGGATACATTGCACAATAGCAAAATACAAAGTTATAATTTTCCTGTCAATACTATAGGATATGTCAAGTGAAGAGAGAATTAGTCTGATAGCAATAGATGAAGCACATTTGATTGCAAGCTGGTTTAGGTAAGAAGTCGTATGTTTGATAATTACAGGTTTTATTAAACCTTTGTTATTATTATTATTATTATTATTATTATTGAACTTTACAACACAGAACACAAGGAAGTGAATTAATAATAGTTAGGAGGTAGGGTTCACTGAGTTGAAGGAAAACAGTAAATGATACTGAAGACCATAAGGATAAAAAGATAAATAGTTAATTACAGTATTA
>NW_003546587.1:20075-25357 GCF_000090795.2 Amphimedon queenslandica
AGGTCAAAGAATTATTATGAATATCATTCAACAGAATCAGGAGCTGTTGTAGGGAAGATCTGCCTGGTAAAAAACCGAATTGTGACATAGAAAAGGAAGGATACAAAAAATCCAATAATTGATCGTAAACCAGTTTTTCCAGAACTTTTGACACTGTATTAAGGAGAGAGATTGGCCTATAGTTCCTTACTGAGGTTTTATCCCCGGACTTAAAGATAGGAGTGATGTTGTGAACTTTCCAGTCCGAAGGAAAGCAAGCAGACTTCAGAGACTCACAAAAAAGATGGCAAAGTGGAGTACACAGAGGAGTTGCACAATGCTTTAGCACTGCAGGACTGATGCCATCAATACCCATGGCCTTTGTTGGATTTAACTCAGATAGCACCTTGAAGGTATCACCAACAGAAACAATAATATCAGTGATGTTAGGAGAGGCTTCGTTGTCTGGTGGGGAGTGACAGGTTGAGGCAGAGGAGTACACAGAGTGAAAATACGTGTTAAACAGTTCAGCTTTCTCTGTATTAGAAGAAGCAGATATAGAGTCCAGGAAGACACAAGGTGGCAAGAGATCCTGCTTTTTGAGGGAGCGAATATGAGAATAAATGCCTGACTGACCACTCTTAGAAACAAGGTCAGTAATATACTGGGACTTTGTTTTAGCAACATCAAAATCCAACTTGACACGAGATAGAGACACCTTGTCTGACAAGTGAGGAGTTGAATGGGACCTTAGTCTTCTAACTAAAGTCCTGTGACAGTTAACTTTATGTCAAAGCTCACTATTAAACCATTTTGGCAGGTGAGAAAATCTACGTGTAGGAGAGCAAAAAGGAACAAACTTGGAGATTGCAGAATGAATAGCTAGTTCAATTTGAGACCATACATGCAGATGACATTTACATCAGATGAATCCAAGCACTCGCTGAAATCCCAATCCAACAGGAATTCACACATGGCATCATAATTTGCTTTGGTAAAGTTAAAGCACTTATCAGTAGTAGACAAATGGACTTTAGGTAATAGAGCTCTAATGTTAAAGGAGATAGGGAAGTGATCGGAGAACTTGAAAAGAGAACTATCAACACAGATGTTAGATAAGCACTCTGGCTTGTTAGTAATTACAAGGTCAAGAATATGACCCTTAGAGTGGGTGGGAACATCAATCATTTGAGACAAATCGAGATTAAATAATAAATCACATAACTTAGTGGAAAAAGAAGAAGAGGAGGATAGTAAATTCCAATTAACATCAGGGCAGTTAAAGTCACCTGTAACAAAGATTGGACACGTGTGAGAAGAGAAGAGAGAATGTAGATCGGATAACAGAGAACAGCAGCTTGAATCAGAGGCAGAAGGGGAGATATAAACCGAGCACAAAATAATGAGAATAGGCGAAATAATCTTAACTGAAACAATATCAGGATTAGTATGAGCAAAAATAAGACTAGTGGGAATATTAGATGAGACTGCCAGAAGTGACCCACCACCTCTACTGGGACGGCAGCACGAAATAGAGAGTAACCAGTTGGTAAAATCTCATTATCAAAAATATGGCTAGTTAACCAGGTCTCAGACACAGAAATAAAGGAGGGACGAGTAGAGTAAACAAGGGAATGGAATGCATCTAATTTTTTGACTAGACTTCTGAAGTTCAAGTAGAGCAGGGATAGTCAATCATCACCTGGCAGAGATGATTGATCAGACTGAGAAAGGGACTCATCACCAGGGGAGCTCGTAGGTACATGCTCAATCTCAGGTGAACCAGAGTTAGAAGAGTTACCAGATGTAAGGTTTCCATCGGAATTATTATGAGTACTAGTAGGGGCCAGAACAAAAACTCCAGAACAAACAGAACCATGTAACCTGCCATCAACAAATAACTTATTACCACAAAACTTAATAGACCTCTTAACCACATTCTCCTCAGTTATCAGACGGTATCGCTCCTTCAGTAAAACTGAGTTGATCTGCCGATTCTCTTTAGAGAGGTCCCATTTCACAACCACACCAGATTGGAGAGGTTTAGCCAAAACAGTATGTACCGACCTAGTATCAGAAAACCTAGCTAAAACAGGTCTTGGGCTATGGGCATCAGCTCTAAAACGGCCAAGGCGAACACAATCCTGAACTTTGGGCACAACAGAGGAGTCTATAGCAGCATACACAGCATCAAAATCATGCTTCAGACGGTCAGTAAAAGAGGTACTAGCAGGTGATTCAGGAATATTATGAAACACTAGATTAAATTTCCTGGTGGAGTGATTTGATGACAGGTGTGTACGAGAGAAACTATCTGGGGGCCATGATAGGCCACCATTGCCACTATTAGTGATGGGTAAGCCAGGGGAAGAGATGCCTCTAGTACCATTCGACAGGGCAGAGGAATGAGCAGAAGCCACCTGAGTGTTGAGTCTATCGAAGAGATCATCCACCTGAGTTTGGAGAGTAGAGATCTTTTCCTCAGCTCTTTGTAGACGACATTTCACACAACAGAAAGGAACAGAGTAGCCAGAAAGAAGGTCATATTCCGACTTGGAAAGCCCTGCACAACAGCGGTGAAGCCAAGCTTGACAAGTCCCTTCACACTGTATGGATTCCTCACCAGATTTATGGGTGAAGCGTTTCTCACACACAGGACAAAAAGGGATTGAAGAGTGGGGTTGCTGGTTCACTTGGGTTGAGGACGCAGAAGCTACATTAGAGGGGACAGGCAAGGCCGATACAGCTCGAGAAAGAGCTACAGGATCACATTTCCCCAGTCTCAAGACTAAGTCATTCTTGTTACCTTTAGTGTCAACAGAAAGTTGTTTAGCGACTTGCTTGAGATCCTGAAGTTTGCACTTCTTGAGATCAGTCACGGCTGACTCTGCTTTACCTGATGACATGACAGATAATTGATATGGCTGGTCCCAATTGTGGTAGACCCTGGGTGAAAACAGTAGTCACTCTAAACTGAGTAGCCCAGCTGGAACTCAGTTCTTAGTCCACACTAGATATACTGATTTAGTGGCCGGTTAGTCCCTTAGACCAGATCACTATAGATATACAGAGAATAACTGCAAGAAATGGAGGACTAACCACGTTAGTGGCCGGTATTAAAATGAATTAAACCGGCAAATGGACTATTCAAAAAGTGAAGGAGGTCTGTGTGGACCGTGACAGTGGTGGAGAACACGTGGTCCAGTGAAGAATGAGATACGGCTACAAAATGGTGAAACAGAGAAAACTACTGAACAATAAGTCAAAAACCTGGTTTAGTGGCCGGTTTTGAGATAACAAGAACCGGCGTATAAGCAAAGAAGAACAGGATAGTACAGAGCTCAGAAGTAAGTAGCCATTTACAAGCCACGCCTAGATCTCTATATACATATAGACCTGAATATGGCTACTTGATGAGCATAGCTTCTTATTTTCCTAATGTTCTACTGATGGCTTTAACAGCTACTGCCACACCAGCAATACAAGTAAACGTTATAACACCCCACTAGGGATACAAATGCAATGCATCCCGTAGGGGGGTGTTATCAACATATTTGTATAATGCTTAGTGGGCGTATCAACGGAGCACGCCCAACGTAGGCTATGCATACGCATAAGGTACCACATGACACAAGCAAGCAACTTGAAGCAAGATGGCTGGAGTAGAGGAGAAGGACTTGGAGGAACACCAGGAGGAACCTGAGCGGAAGAAGAAGTGACTCTCTTTGTCGTTACAAAGTAACAATAGATTTAACTTTATCGTTGAAGATTCAGAGCTATCTGAAGCCATAAAGGGGAATACAGTGAAAAATATTGCCGCAAACAATAAGTGGGCGCTCAATAATTTCTCTCAGTGGTACACAGAGAGACAGAAGAAGTTACCCCTCTCAAATCAACTGGATCCCGAACTGCTCAACATGTTGCTAACTGATAATCACGAGGAGCTCTGTAAAGTCTTGTCTTCATTTGTTATGGAAACGTGCAAGGAGGACGGCAAGGAATATACTCCTAAGTCAATTTATTTAATGATTGCTGGTCTTCAACGTGCAATGAGGCAACATAAAGGTCGTTCTTCATCATTTAATATTTTCAGTGACAGTCGTTTTGAATTATTTCATAACATTTGTGATCACAAATTTCGTACACTTCATCAACAAGGTATTGGTGCAAAGTCAAAGCATGCCAATGCTCTTACTGATGAAGAAGCAAAGCTTTGGGAATGCAATATACTCAATTTGACTACTCCTGAAGAAAATTACGTTTTTTTTTCTATAATAGCAAGTATCTGTGTTTGAGAGGAGGCAATGAACATCGCCTTCTTCGTTTTTCTCAATTTATTCGTGAAACTGCAACAGCTGATGGCAAAGAAAGAGCATGTTACATATACACAGAACAAGGGTCAAAAAATCACAGTGGAGGAATGGGTCAATTGCATCTTGATAACAAAGTTGTGCATCACTTTGAGGTTCCGGAGGAAGGCTCTCGAGATTATGTTCATATACTTGACCAGTACTTTGAGAAAGTTCCTAGAGAAGCTATAGAAAAAGATAACTTCTATGTACGCTCATTATCAAGTATAGTCGAAGGAAAGCCCTGGTTTAATTCTGTTCCAATTGGAAAGAATAAGTTATCTTCAATGGTTAAGGATATGTGTGCTGCTGGGAGCATTGACAGCAATAAAACAAACCATAGTCTTCGATCATTTGGTGTAACGACAATGTTTAAGAAAAGCGTACCTCAGAAATTGATTCAGGAGAGGTCTGGCCATCGATCGTTAACCGCATTAAGAGTATATGAAAAGAGTAAAAATGAACAGTTACTAGAAACATCTCGACTGCTATGTGATGGTGATGTCAAAGATGACGATAGAAACGAGGATGAAAGCAAAGATGGTCCTAAAGTGAACCCGGCTATGTTCAGTGGATGCTCCTTCAGCAATTGCACATTTAAACTTGATTAACAATTTTGACATTCAAAGCAAAGCAACTATTTATTCAATCATTTATTCATGTATTCAATCAATAATTCAGTCTCATGTATTACTGTTAACTAAGGCTGCAACAATTAATCGTTTAATCGATTAATCGATTCCTGTGTGGCTAATCGATTACGTTTTTTAGCACACAGTAATTGCCATAATTATTGTTTTTATAACTATATTAACATGCATTAATTAATTAAATTAATATAATAATTATTACGTCATAATAGACGCATGTGTAAAATGGCAGAGGAAGGCTGTTCTCAATCTCATTCACGTTCTTCTACAAGTTCTACTGCTTCAAGCTCTCAACAGTCTCAAG
>NW_003546587.1:25942-35722 GCF_000090795.2 Amphimedon queenslandica
TATAATGGCAAGTATCTGTGTTTGAGAGGAGGCAATGAACATCGCCTTCTTCGTTTTTCTCAATTTACTCGTGAAACTGCAACAGCTGATGGCAAAAAAAGAGCATGTTACATATACACAAAACAAGGGTCGAAAAATCACGGTGGAGGAATGGGTCAATTGCATCTTGATAACAAAGTTGTGCATCACTTTGAGGTTTCGGAGGAAGGCTCTCGAGATTATGTTCATATACTTGACCAGTACTTTGAGAAAGTTCCTAGAGAAGGTATAGAAAAAGATAACTTCTATGTATACTCATTATCAAGTATAGTCAAAGGAAAGCCCTGGTTTAATTCTGTTCCAATTAGAAAGAATAAGTTATCTTCAATGGTTAAGGATATGTGTGCTGCTGGGAGTATTGACGGCAATAAAACAAACCATAGTCTTCGATCATTTGGTGTAACGACAATGTTTAAGAAAAGCGTACCTCAGAAATTGATTCAGGAGAGGTCTGGCCATCGATCGTTAACGGCATTAAGAGTATATGAAAAGAGTAAAAATGAACAGTTACTAGAAACATCTCGACTGCTATGTGATGGTGATGTCAAAGATGACGATAGAAACGAGGATGAAAGCAAAGATGGTCCTAAAGTGAACCCGGCTATGTTCAGTGGATGCTCCTTCAGCAATTGCACATTTAAACTTGATTAACAATTTTGACATTCACAGCAAAGCAATCATTTATTCAATCATTTGTGACCATAATTGACAAAAGGTACCTTATGGCGGGTAGTGAAATTTGTCTTTAGAGCCTAAGAAATCCAACTTCCTGAGCCCCATTTATCATAAAATTACTCCACAGGATGCAAAAGTTACCATGAAACTTTTAGAAACAAATGATTGTCTAACAAAGCACTCACAGGTTGATATTTACCATTATAACGATCAATTTTAAAATCCGCCATAAGGGCCCTTTTGTCAATTATGGTCACATTTATTCATGTATTCAATCAATAATTCAGTCTCGTGTATTACTGTTAACCTCAAAACCACAATGTGATAATTACTAAACCACAGTGATACATTAAGCTTTGTAACACTGGCGGCTTCTTTGATACGCCCACTAAGTATTATACAATTGGTATTGAAGATTTATCTGATATGGCAGTGTAAGCACATGTAATATCACCTCTTAATTTTACTACGTGCATTTAGAATGGCAGATGAAGACACCGAACATGTTGATGAACTAACAGCAATTGACAGGGCAAGGAGGTTCTTGGGATTTTGTCAATCAAGCATATTAAGAAAATTGAAGTAAAAGATGAGGCACAGGACACTGAACATATTGTATTGGCAGTTAAAACAATGACAAGATCTCAAAGGCTTACATGGAATGCAGAGGAGAGAGAGGCACTCAAGAAACTGTTTGGCGGAACCATATCCAGTTTCGATGGCAAGAAACCACCCATTGAATACATCAGTCAAACTCTTAAGGAAAACAAGGACACTCCTTCTGGGAAAAGAGCCTGCATGCATGATTGTTTACTGACTCGTATATAGGTTGCTAATATCAGGAATTACGGGAAATATGTACAAATAGCTTTTCAGTTTTAGTAGAAAATGGATTCACTATTTGAGTACAAATTAAAGGAGCATGGACACGGAAGCGCGTCATCTTGATTTTTAGACCAAATAATCAAGATGATGTAGTATTTCAGCTCACATGACAGTGACAAAATGGCGACCGTCAAAGTTCACCTACAAAGAAATAATGCTGGACTGGAGGCTTAGTACTAAGCATCAGAATGCTAGAAATCCTTCAGTAAGTGTATGTATGAAAAGGAATCACTGTGGAGACACTTACAATTGAAGATCCAGAATCCATTGTATCACATGGCTCACAATGCCACACCCTTTGTTGGTCTGTATTCTTGCTTGTGCACGTGAGGCCATAGCATGTATGCACTTCCGTGTCCATGCTCCTTTAAAGGGAGCTTCACTGGAAGTATTGTGCTCAGTATACGTGTGGATGAAATCACACACTCAGTATAAAACAGTATGCTAAATGTGTGATTTCATTCACACGTGATTGGGGTAGGTGAAATGGAGAGCATAAGTATGTCAGTATAATTATCTTGACAATATAGAACAATAAAGTACCTGTAGATGCTCATTGTGTAAAATGATCATTCCACTGAACACTGTAACAATCCAACCAAATCATTTTTGCAGCACACCAAACTACCAGTTCAAAATTTCTTTTCACATCATTAAGTAAAATTGAACAACTGCACCAAAAGCCACCAATATAAGGCTAATTCAAAATGAGCATCTACAGGTACTTTTTTCTATCAAATATTGTTAAATCTCAGCTGTCTTATGTCTTTAAGAATCCTGAGGCATTTACCTTTGCTAATTATGAATCACATCTCTTTCTTTTAGGTAATTTCTGTGAATCAAAGTGCTCTTTGCATTTTGTTTAATGATTAACATACTTTTCTCCAAAGACAAGGAAAAACTTAAAAGCTGAAGTTGTTATGAACCAAGATAAATGACAAGTTGTCCAGGATTTATTCACAAGGTTGCTAGGAAATGACAAATGGTGCTACAATTGGCTCTATGCCTCTCGTAAGTGTGAAGCAAATAAACTGTCCCCATTCATTGTTTGTGAAATGTTGCTTTAAAATGGGATTACAAGAAGTCATAATTTGAAATGACGCTATCCATGCATCTAATAACAAATGGATATTTGATAACTACAGGTTCAAATGCAAAAGAGCTTGCAATGAATTGGTAGTCCCACTTCAAAGAGAACCCTTGAAGATTATGCTGGTTAGCAGTCAGTGCCATTCTGCCATATAATGTGTATCATCAAGAAGACAATAATTTAAATTTATTTCAGGATTTCATTAAGGATTTAACAGGTATAACTATTCATCTATTTTAAACGTTTTTTTTTCAGGGTTTCATTTCAGGCCCTCAGGCTCAGAGCCACCTGCAATGACAACCACTAATAAGATAATTAGGTTATTTTAACTAACTGTACTTCTGTGCCAAATTTTTAACACCATCAATTATTCTTACCACCTGCATTCCTCATAATAATCCTTTGTAATAGAGAGGAACGTACCTTTACTACTGCAGTATTGGCATTGAAATGGACGTCAAAGGTATTTACTTTCTTCAAGATACTTAAGATACATGTATCGATGCTGCTCATATTGACACTTTACTTCTTCATACAGATATTCTCCTTCTCTCTTGTCTTTATTAAAATGAGTAGACGTGTTCTTCAATTGTACTTTCTACCACACTTGATGCAAATGCAAAAGAAATAGCCACTAAGTGGAAATCACAGTTATCAATGAGTGAAAGACAAAAACAAGATAAAGAGCCTCTCTTATAATAAGGCACATCCAGCTTTATATAAGCAGGCAAACCTGGGCAGTGTGCCAATGTTAAAGTGCAATCAAGTAATAGATCACATTGCTATGAGGTAAATTTTAAGGCAGTTCTCGTTCCTAAAAAGGCAGCGAATAGAAGAAAGAAGAGTCCATCTGTTGTAAATAGTAAAGTAAGTTGGTTTATTTTGTTTAATGATTATGGTAGTTATTTAGTTATTAATTTGTGTCCCATTTATGAGTGTGCTGTTCTAGTTCTACTGTTGATACTTTTACGCATACACCATTCTACATTCTTCTCTTCTGTTCTCATTTATTGTATGATAACTTGAGTTTGTCAGTTTAACTTCAACTTGTTACCAGTATTACAACACGTTATGAGCCCAGTTCATGCTCAACGCTGAGAGATTGCTGCTGAATTATTACTGAGACTTAGAAACTACTGCTTACAAAAGAAGGATGGCTGAATCCGACAGATGGTCGATTGACAAGCTGAACTCGTCAAATTGGATGACATGGAAGTTCCAGTTAAAGCATCTTCTTTTATCAAAGGGTCTGTGGGATATTGTTACCGGCAAAGAGGTTCTGAAAGAGAACCCCACGATCGCACAAGAAGCAGAGTTTAGAAGCAGGTCTCAGAAAGCAATCTCCACTATAGTGATGTCTACGGAGTCCTCTCAGCTGTATCTGGTTACCTTGTACAAAAAACCAGTGGGAGCTTGGAAAGCGCTTGGTGATCACTTCGAGGGGGACACGCTGGTGAATAAGTTGATGCTCAAGAAGCAGTACTTCCATATGGAAATGAAGGAAGGGACTAGCATGGAAGAGCACATTAAAAGAATGAAAGAGCTGATGGACAGGTTAGCTGCTCTTAATGCACCCGTAACAGAAGAGGACCAATATTAGAAGAGAAACTATCCCTCATACGATGTAGTATTCCCAGCAGTGTTGTTCTTCAAGTAGCCCTTTCCTGCTTTTCAGAAAAATTACTACCAAAAAGATTGTTAAAGTCATTGGAAACAGCCTTACATCGTGAAAATGAATAAATAGTTTTAAGTTATCACTGTGTTGTAATGTAGATGTTAAAATACCTCTGTTACTTCCGTAATGGCAATATATATTTGTGTAAAAAATTCCAAGGCCAAATTATTTGCTGCTTTTTAGTTAAGGGTACAAAACAAAAGTAATTTTGGAGTCGTTAACATGTGCCTCTGGTCTTTCAGTGATAAGCTATATCACTCATAAAAGGGTCTAGTTACCTTGCTTCTCAAGTTATTCTAATGAATATAAACTTAATTTAAAGAGTGCAGCTGAAATCTCAGAGAAAAAGGTACAAAACAAAATTGACAGTAACAACATCTGCACTTAGCACTTGTGAACGTCATTTTCAATAAGCCAATTTGCAGTATGGTTCATAAAAAGATATCAAGGGAAAGATAAGGTCTTGAATTCTGCAAATGAGCTATAATAAGGAAAGTTTTAAAATCAAGTGTGCCTTTACTGATGACAAACTGCTACAATACACCTCTATATTGTGGTCAAAATATTTCGTGCCATCGACATACCGGATTGGTTGCTAGGATACACATCATATGCCTGTAATAATTTGCGTGGTTTCCTATCCCTTTCCTTTTAACTCTAATATCTATGCTATTATGCTGTACTAATGGTAATTTGATAGTTTTCTTATCATAAAATACAAATTGCTCTCAGGAAATAGTTTGTGATTATTGCAAAGATCTATAGTTGAGGACATAGAAAAGCATGTCAAAAAGCATCGGAAACTCAGCAGGTTGGAGAGAGTCATGCTGATTAGGAGAAGCAAAACAAAGTGGTACTTTATTAATTTTCTTTGTCAATTAGTACATATTATCTTTCTTAAATTTAGTGTCAAGAAATCTGCGTTATCCACGGACCATTTCCCAGATTCAAACACTGATGGTAAGCTTATGTCAATACAAGTATGTGCATTCACATATTGCTCTGCAGAAGGAAGTATTGACTCTCAGCTGACAAATGGTGAATTTTTAATAGCAGTATACATGTACATAAAAGTATTTTTGTTGCAGATGATATTGATGTCCCAACAGACAAAGGTAAAGCACCAAATGCATTGTACATGTAGTCTAACAATGACTATTCAGGGAAAGATTCACAATGTTTAACGTCACTTACGACAGAGTGTAAGCTGGTGTACATGTATATGTTTACTTTATCTATTGCTGTACAGCAGCAGTTTCAGACCGTCCATCTGAAGGAGGTAAATATTTTTTATCATACATAAAGTGTTAATGTACATCAGGAGACAAGAGAGTCTCACACGATACTAAAGGTAAACTTGTAAACAACATGTACATGTACATGTAGTTTATTGTACATTTATAGCATCTAAAGACTGTTTCCCAGCTTCAGACACAAATAGTAAGCCACTTTTTATACAAATACATGTACGTACAATCATGTATTGCTCTACAGAAGGAAAGATGGCCTCACATAATAGAGAAGGTAAATTTCATGAAACATCAACACATGTGCAATATACATTTAAAGCAGATGACCAAAAAGTATGCATACATGTCACTCTATGTACTGTTACCACAGAAGAAATAGACATTAAATGTATATACAGTTGGTACAATAGTTATTTCCTACACCTGTATGTACACATTGACATGAATGATACTAAGGCATAGGTGATATTTGTAAATGTGCATCTATTGCAGCATGTACATGTGTATTACAAATTCTTGTTATTACTATAAATTAATAGGCAACTCTCATATAAAGAAACTCAAACCTTTTTCTGCAGAAAGCTAGTTACAGACATTTGTCAATTGTAATTAACGTACCTTAGACCATCAACTACAACGAGCAAGACACCAGTGGCATTGTTAAAGAAAGGAAAAGGAAAGCTGCATGCCAAAACAATATACCGAAACGAGTATGGGAGATCGACACAACTGGACCTTGATACAGTGAATGAGAGCCCTGACTTGAGAAATTATTCTCTGTTAGTAGACAGCTTATTACAGTGTTTATTAATAGAAATTGTTTTTTTCTCTGTAGCTACTTGTCATCAACAACCGGCCTCTCTAAAAAGGAATCCATCGTTAGAGCAGAGATTGCCAACATAGGGAAACTGATGTCTTTCAGTCACACACTAGATTTTAAAAAATCTTGCCGACAAGAAAATGTTCTTGGATTACTAGAACACGTAGCCAAAGACATTGGACTAGGCCCATCGGGCTTAGTTGGTAAGGCAAACTCAATTTCACACCTTCTCAATTATCTCAAAAAAGAAGAGAGCGACAAGGACAATTACTTCAAGTAATATGAATGGTGTTACGTGCATAAAGTTTACATAAATAGGTTGTGTAAGGTTGGGGATAAACTGAAAACATTCATTACAACATGCAACAAGGAGAGGAAGAGGCTTGAGAGAGAAAAAATAGATATGAGACTTGAAGGGGGAGTAGAAGACTATGGCAATGAGGTGTTCCAGTTCTTAGAGGGAAAGAAAGTGAATGAGAAAGTGGAAGAAATAATGAAAGACGATGTAATCGACAAAGATCAAACAATTATTTTGAGAAGAGTGGCAATGTGCAGGTCAGTTACATTGCTAGCGCCAATTTTAGGTACAAATTCTGCATCAAATTAGGCTGATGTATGGCAACTTCCAGAGATCTGGCACTATTAAAAACATTGAGAGGAGAGAATTCAATGAGAGGCTTCAATTTGAAAGGTACGATGTCATTCTTGTCAAAAATTATAAGACTAATGAATGGTATGGCTCGGCAAAAGTAGTATGTGAGAAAGACTCGGTATTGATTGTGGAGAAGTAAGTAAAGAAATATATGTGAAAAGTGTAAAAACATGTATATGTAGATATCTTGAGTATGCTCCTGAGAGTACATACTTGTTTGTCACTAAAAATGGAAACCAAATAGCTAATCCACATAGGGAATTGGACAACCTTTGTTCCCAAATCGGCCACAAAAAAATAACCATATCACCAACGGAACACTGAAAGCAATCGGCTTCAAGGGTGGAGCTTGATAAGGATGAACAAATGACCATAAAGCTGTCACAAATGATGGATCATTCGATAGATACCCATAAAGCAAAGTACACTTTCGTGAACACTGCCAAGGAAGCAATTGGTGCTTACCAGTCATTAAAAGATTGGCAACAGAGCCAAAAAGTAAGAGAAGACAAAGGTAAAGAGGAAGATCTGCAAGTGAAAAGACAATGAAAATGGACAGCCACTGAGATGGATGAACTTGAAATGGTTATATCCAGAAAGAAAATGAAATTCACAAAACTGAACGAGGTCAAGGAGGAATTCAAAGACAATGAAGTCCTTAAGCAAAGGACATTTAAGAATATTTTAGACAAATTAAGACAAGTACAAAAATGAACTACTTGTATTTTACTGTTATAATTATATAAAAGATGAATTGTCAAAAAATGAGCAAACAAAGTACATGTAAGAACAATATCTTGCAAAGAGTCTAAATACTACTCTAGAAGTTTTATTGAACAACAACATCTCATGGTCCCTCATTGCTAATGTTCATAGTAAACTCCAATGATATTAGAGTTAAATTATAACCTTTAGTATTGATGACAGGAATGAGTACACTCAAATGCTATAAGATTCACTTTGTAGCATAGATATTTAGAGTAACTACTAGCAAGCCTGATGTAAAAGGCTAAGGCAGTGGGTTAATGCTCTGTTCACTGCTGTGTGTATATGCATAAGCATATAAGTACTGAGGAATAGCTCAAATGATATCAGATTCACTTTGTAGCATAGATAACCATTGTTATTGATGTCATTAATGTGTAAATGTAGTTTGGAGTCCCTACTAGCAAACCTGAGGTCGCAGGCTATGGCAGTGGGTCTATGCCATATACACTGCTGTGTGTATATGCATAAGTATGTATGTATTCAGGAAAGGCTCAAATGATATCAGATTCACTTTGAAGCAAAGATAAGCATTGATATTGATGTCATTAATGTGTACATGTAATTTAGAGTCCCTACTACAAAGCCTGAGGTCACAGGCTAAGGCTGTGGGTCTACCCACTATTCACTGCTGTGTATATATGATTAAGTATGTGTATATATGATTAAGTATGTATGTGTACAGGATTAGCTCAAATGATATCAGATTCACTTTGTAGCATAGATAACTATTGGTATTGATGCCATTAATGAGTACATGTAGCTTGGAGTCCCTCCTATGAAGACTGAGGTGACTTGCTTATGCCATGTGTCTATGCTCTATGCACTACCGTGAACATAAATAGTCAAATGAAGCAAGGAAAAGGGGAGGAAATCAACAAGCTATATGTCTTAATACTACTCTAAAAAATAATAATAGTGTTTCTAAACAGAACTGGACCATTTCCATTGTCCCTACCTTTTAATATAAAAAAATAAATAATATTTTGGCTTCTTGTAATATGATAAACTACACAAGGGATTAACTCAAATGATATCAGATTTACTTTGTAGCATAGATAACCATTGGTATTGATGTCATTAATAAGCACATGTAGTTTAGAGTCCGTAATACCAAGCCCGAGGTCACAGGCTAAGGCTGTAGGTCTATGCAATATAGACTGCTGTGTGTATATGCATAAGTATGTACATGTATGTTTTCAGAAATAGCTCAAATGGTATCAGATTAACTTTGTAGCATAGATAACCATTGATATTGATGTTTAATGTGTACATGTCTTTTAGAGTCCCTACTAGCAAGCTTGAGGTCAAAGGCTAAGGCAGTGGGTCTATTCTCTATGCACTGCTGTGTGTCTATTCCAATGAAGCAAGGGACAGGAGAGGAAAGGAACATGCTAGATGTCTAAATACTATTCTAAGAAATGAAACTAGTTGTACTTAAGAATATAATGTGGTTTTTAGTAATTGATAGACAATTAATGTTTCATACCAATGCATTAATGTAAACTGTAGCACATGCAAAGAACATGCTTCTACGCCCACTTACAATTATTACACACTGCAATTTTCAAATTGAAACAATAGGCAGCTGCATTTTTCTAGTCACTGGTCAGGTAAGGAGAAACTAAGAAAAGAAGGGAAGAATGGAGAGATTTAAGGTGAGAAATAATGCCTGTTATCTAGGATAAAAGTACTCTCAGTTTACACAAAACATTTGGATCACATTTTGTCAGTGTGTCTTTGTGTAAACAAACTGTTTTCTTAACTTTAAAGGCTTATCAAACTCCTTCGAGGTTGCTAAACCAACATTACATTCTTCCATTTTTTTAGATGACAGCTAGACCAATCAGGACAGTGTGTAATACAAGTTTCAAATGTGTAGCTGAGCAAGAATTGAAGGAAAGCCTTGAAACTCTTGGTAAATTTCTT
>NW_003546587.1:36104-47799 GCF_000090795.2 Amphimedon queenslandica
ACAACTAGTTATTGTTTAATGTTATCTAGTTATTAATTTGTGTCCCATATATAAGTGTGCTGTTCTATTCTTTTGTTGAAGTTGTTCTTCTGTTGATTCTTTTACGCATACACCATTCTACATTCTTCTCTTCTGTTCCCATTTATTCTATGATAACTTGAGTTTGTCAGTTTAACTTCAACTTGTTACCAGTATTACAACAATGGAGGACATGTATTGTCAAGCAAGCTGCAGTCAATTTTGTTGTTATCAATTGAAAAAATATGACTTACATATAATGCATATAAAACAACTGTGGTGGAGTATCATAAAGCACTGGTCACCAAAAACTTGGGTAGCAGTGGTCAAATTAACCACCTGAATGCACTTCGTAAGTTTTTCGGCTCTTTTAGGTACCACCAACATCTAGACTAGTATCCTCCAGGAGAGGAGTAGTGTACCCAGTATTAATCTCAATATACTGTATTCAAGTGATGGATGAATGAAGATAGTTTCTCATAAATGTTGTACTAGTTCTATCCAGTTAGGTTGGGATGACTCTAATGTCCTAACTCTGGGACTCTAGGGTGCCTCTTAACTCATTAACTCATCAATCATTAACGATTAACTCAAACACATGTAGAATAATTAAATGTTTTTTTTATGTTGTGTTTAAAGTTAAAAATAGATTCTAAGTCAGAATTTTTTTGGAGATTTTTCCAGTCAGGTTGACCTTGTGCCATATTAGTAGACACATTCATTAGGACTAGTAACAGGATACTGCCTGCATTCCTGATAATGATCCTTTGTAATAGAGAAGAACAAACTTTTACTACTTCAGTACTGGCATTGAAATGAATGTTGAAGACATTCAAATCAAGAAACAAGAGGAGCTGGAGGTAGTCAAGGGACTCCACTGAACTTGACAATAACTACATGTGTCAATCACTCAATACATTATGGGAAGACAGAGCTTTTAATGGAGAGAGGACTTACTGCTCCCACTAGTGAAGGACATAGGCTTTAAATACAAAAAAGTGAATGACAAAAAGTGCTAATATAAAAAAGATGCCACACATCATCCACCAGAAAATATCTTACCTGCGCAAGATGATACAAAATAGAGCCGACAAAAACCAATAGTCTTCCAAGGGCCAATGCCCATGATGGCTAAGATTTGGCTTCATTAGTACTAGTCTAGTCATTGGAAGCATAAAGATTGTCCCTTTAGTGAAGTGATTGAAAATGGCACCAACCATGGTGAATTTGTATCTCTTATCATTGCAAGCCACCACAAACTCCACTATCAATTGAGGTAAGGTGGTTTAGTTAGTGACAGATTATTTGAAGAGCAAGAGTGAAAATGAAGATCGTAGTTGTTAAATGTACATATTTGCATGATTAGCACACAATACAGTAACTGAAATGAAGGTGCTTAAGGGAAATGGGCCACCCACCTGCTAAAGGTAAGCATTTTATAATTTTTGGAGCAAGAACCAATTTCAATGTTTGCAACAGAAAGCTCAGTAAATAAAAGCTTATCTAGTGAATTCGTACAAATTGTCAATATCAGGCTATACACCTCAGGTAAGCACATGGTCAAATGAAAGCAAAGATGAGTTGTGTCACCTTAACACTGTAGGGATATAGAAGGAATGAAGTTTGTCCACTCAAGTGAGCAAGATACCTTGAATCACCTTGATATTAACCCTTCAACCTTGATGTTACAACAAAATGAGATCCATCAACATTGGTGAAGACATCTTTTAAATGTGCTCCTGTCTGCAGGCATTTTCATGAATACTAAGATGGTTGAAATACTGATAATCCAGTGTTGATAAAGAAAGCTATGGATCAGATTAAATGATGAAGTTGAAACCATTTCTATTCCTAACAACAGAAAGCTCAATTAAGAAAATTTGATCTATAGTGAGTTTGCAAAAATTGTCAAAGTCAGGCTACACTCCTTAGGTGAGCAATAGCTTCAAGGCACTGTCCACCAACCCAGAATGATACCAACCCAGAATGATAATCATCAGGTTAATGTAGAGATGAGTTGTGTCACCTTTATCTTGAAGCAGGCTACAAGGACATGGATTCGATAATGCATATAGCCTTGTTGGAAAGTATTTTATATTACATTAGGACAATCAAGAGTTTGGAGTGAGTTATAATTATACACAATTATAAATAAGTCTTCCTTGTATTAGTAGGAATGGCTGGGGAGTAGTATCGGCACAAACATCTGACAACAGATCGAAGTAACCACATATATTTCCATCACAAGTCTTCCAATTTCTCATAACTTCTTTCTCCAAAGGTCAATGCCATTCCATTTAAGTTAGTAAAACATACTCGTTGCACACGATATGTGCAACCTTGCTTTAGGGTAAAGTAGAGTTTCATCAAACAACTCAAATTATATGTAAAGCCATTTGAAAAAATGTGTAAATGAAAAAATTAATTGTTATACATTTAAGGAAGATTTGCATGAAAATGAGCATATAACAAACATTGTTAGATAATGTTGCAAGGTTTACTTGTGTATTGAAAAAATGATGTTTTATTGTGATTGTTATTAATTGATACAGAAGCTACTCGCTTCCTATAAGTTGGATGATGGAAGCATTGTCATGTTAGACCAGGAGGTAGCAAGCAAACACATCAGAAATGCATTGAATTCAATGAGAAGAAAAACTGAAGCTAAGGTGAGTTACTCTAATGTGCCCTCTTGCAATTGATGATACCATCCACAGAAATTAATTGAAAATGAGTAACAAGTTTTTCAAGATGATATTGCCCAGAGACACAGGGCAGGGGGTGGAAAACCTATGACCAGCTTTTAAGCCTGTGAGTTTAATATACCACAGAATGAATATTTCATAAATACATGTACATTATACTTGTTTAAAATTTTTTTTTATGTTAATGAATAATGATATGAATGAGGTTTCCGACTTTTACATTAAAGCTATGCAACAAAATACCACAAGTGTACGCTAGCTTGAGCCAAATGACGACTTGTAACTATTTCTCCATACAAATATGTACAAAACAGAGAAATACATGTTTATCCATTATATATCTACTACTTCTTTAATGTACATATCATACACATTCTCTTAATATCACATGTTCATTAATGGCTGCTCAGAACAGAATGACAACTTCCTCAAGGCTCCAGAATAAAAGATTGGGCAAAGGATATCCCCAGGGCCGCCTAGGCTTTCCTTTGAGCAAGCAATTATTATAGACCTTTTATAAGTGGCATTCTGTTTTGAATACCTTCACAGGTTTTCAGCCATGATTTCACATTTATGCAACAAGTGGTGCCATGAGCTAATAAAAGACAAAAATCAACATGGCAAAGCCATGCCATATCACATTCTCCAAATGATAAATTATATCCATTCAGCATAAAGGTACATTTGTATACATGTAGTTGATGTGTTATTTATTAAGTTTAGCTGGAGTAAATTTTAGACTTATCATTGACACCAGAATCATAGGACAATCAGAAATAGAGCCATTTTCAAGCATTGCTGCATTCTCAATTGTGATAATATGATTGGTATTATTGTTATTCTCTGTACGATTTATTATTATTATTATTATTATTATTATTATTATTATTATTATTATTATTCTATTATTCTATTATTCTTAGCATTTATTATTATTGTTATTGTTATTATTATTATTAAATTATTATTATCACTATTATTATTACTCTTATCATTATTATTGTGTTATTATTACAATCTAGCTTGTTATGATAATTAGTAGTTATTATCAGTTAATATGGTGGGTATGAAAAATGTATTTAAGGGTGCTGCACCACCGCCCACGCAATTTTTTTAATCTGTTGCTAAGGGAGCTGTTTTTCCTAAAGTACTTTACCAATCATAAAGAAACCAGTACTAGTTACAAGACAGTAACTAAATTAGTTAGTAAGCTAGCTTAGAGCCTTTAGCTCATAATAAATATGGCATCAAGAGCTAAAATACTGAAGAATTTTCAAAAGCGAAAAACTCCTCTCACTTTCAGTTTGAATAACTAGATTTCTAGGTAAAGGCAGTTTTTAACTAAACAAATTGATTAACATAGAGATATTTCTCCTTTTCTACTTGTAATGCCACTTAATTTGATTTTTGTATTGCTCAACACCACATTTTCCTATATTAGCCCTGTTTAATTGAAATATCTCTATGTTACTGTATGTGTAATCATGTAAAGAGGCTCTATTGTAAATTTGGTCTGATTCTGATCACCACAGTCAAAGTTTTTCGAAAGTTTGCATTTTTCTGGCATAAAACACCAATTTCAAAATCTAAACTTCATTTTACAGCTTTAGATATTTCCAGTCCCTTTCTTAAAGGTTTTTCATTAAATTGAAACCCATTTTTAGAGGAGTGTAAAGAACCTAATAAGATTCTTATATGGGGCACTTGTATGGCTTAAGCATTCCTGCATAAAATAATTGTTGCTATAGGCAGCACCCTTAAGGTTTTGTTAATGATAATTTTGAGCAGTCTTTCGACTGTGAGTGAATCATAATAATAGCCAAGTCCAAGGAACTTCAGATCCTTTACTACATCAATTTTTTGGTAAAATTTGGTATAGTATGAAAGCAGAGCAGACATGGGGTCAAGCACTTAGTGCTTGTACTTAAGCACAAATAAGCACAGGTTTCAAAGTGCTTGTGCTTGTACTTAAGTACATTTTTATATAAGTTGATGTGCTTTGTGCTGGTGCTTAAGTACCTTTTCAAATTAAGATATGTGCTTGTAAGTACACATCAGTCAGTTAGTGTAAATGTGTAAATTACATCATTTTAAAATGAAAGTGAGTCGAGAAATGAAAGTGTAGTGAAATTCGCAAAATTTAGAACCCTAAAAAACCACTTATATGGTAACAAGAAAGTAATAAAGGTGCTTCACCAGTCAAACTCAACTGAAACCGGCTATACTACAGTATACAATTGTATACTACTGTATATCACTGTATACTATTGTATACCACTGTATACTACTGTATACTATCGCATACTACTCTATACCATTGTATACTACTGTATACTATCGTATAGCACTTTATTGTAGCAGTGCTTTATTTTGGCAATTACTGAGCATGAGCATTAATGGTTAGCAGTTTTAATACTGGAGATTCCTCTTGAAAACCCCCACTCTGCCAAATCAAAGCACTACACAGTATTGGTGTATTGCACATGCACAACAAAGACCAAGACTACTGTATAGATCCCAAACTACTTTAAAACACCATCAAACAAAACACAAGGCTGGTTACCATATAGCGGGTTTTGTAGAGGATAATAAATTTTGCAGATTTTTTTAAATTTATGAAATTAAATTCTTCAAAAATCAATTTAATACAGTATAATATGGCAGAAAAGTAGAAACTTGCGACAATTAATTCCGTGATTTTTCGGATATAGGCCATCTGCAAAATTATCACCCTAAAAACCACTATATGGTATATTAAATGTACATACATGTATGTACCAGTTTCCAGGTGAGGAGGGAGGTAGAGATCAGGACTCAGCTAGATGATGATGATGATGATGATGATGATGATGATGATGATGATGATGATGATGATGATGATGATGATGATGATGATGATGATGATGATGATGATGATGATGATGATGATGATGTTAATTCTTCACTTGATCCAACTGCCTCAAGAATGTCTTTATAACCACTATCATAATAATCGTTAATTTAACTTAATGAGTAATACATGTTAATTTACCTCTCTCATATCAGTAGCCTTTTAATTTCAAAATCAGAAATAACAAATTAGTTATTCTACAATGTAAAAAATAATTAATATTATATTTATTACGTACACATACATGTACCATGTTCTTCTGGTAATATTCCCATGCAATAATAATAGGATAAGCATTGAAAGGGCTCCAGTTGTTATAAATATAATTACAGCAATTAATGGACCAGCGATGAGCTAATTCACCCTAAAGGAAAAGAAAGAGGAAAATGTCATACAGTGGAGCCACTATATAATGGACACTTTGAGACAATAAAGTACTTTGAGAGGAGGTTATTTTATAAAGTAAATAATGTAATTGGAACACTATAGGTGCAGTCTGATAAATGAGGGTGTTAGTCAGAGTAAGCTAAACAGCATATTTCAAGAGATTACAAGCACTACAATACAGTAATACATCTACATGGCTTTTGAGTAACAACTTGTAATTTTCATCTGAATCAGCCCAAACTTGCTACACAACATAAGGACATGTGTATGCATCAGAAAGTATTATGAAAATGGCAATTTCTCTCCTAATAATTTTTGCTGAAATTGGCCAGCAACCCTGTACTATTAGTAACGCGGTAGCGTTACTAAGTAGGATTCACCCCCAAACAAAATGGCTGCCACGACTTTTGCAGCCTTGCTATACCGGGAAAACGAGCTCTTATGCTTACCAGACTTCTTAGAGGACCTTATCTTGACCAGAGGACTCCAATGGTACCACTAGCGTGGCTCTAGACCTTTTCTGGGAGAAAATTCAAAAATCTGCAAACCAGCCGTTTTGTTCAGCCACCTTTTTTCATCTTCATCATCATTAGGAAAGTCCTGTCAATCCAGTTTTAGGTCAATATATCGATCTTGCCTGGTGATAGAAGGCTAATTATTACACCATTCTACTTCAACAGGGTATGCGCAGGTCCTTGTCCCCTAGAATCATTCTCCAAGAAAGGAAGAAGTGATACTGTGACTGTTGCATCGCATCAGCTTACCTCATGTCACCATTTTGTTAATTATAGAAGCATGTGCTCTAAAATTTGGGCGTGGTCGCGCATGCTCAGATCTCAGAACTGGGAACAGCAAGTATTTTACCTAGCTGCTATAGGCTAGCTATGCTTGGAATCAAATTGCAATACTTAGTGGAGGTTTCCAGCTAAGAGAAGGTATTAATCTTGCATATATCAAGTGTGCAATAAATTATTTAATTTCAAAAACACAAAACAATTAATTAATGTTTATAATACTAGTGATAATATGAACTTGACAACAGGAAGAACCTGCAGGAATAGCTACAGGATTGCTGGGAAGATAGAGCTTCTTGTAGCCATTCCAGAATCCAGATGCAGCTGAGATGCTTCACAATTATGACCATCTATTAGCTGTTTAATGTCATCTAATGGGAGAGAGAGTGGGAGGGAGAGAGATGCAATTAGCTGAAGAAAGTAATCAAAGACTCCAATACCATATATGCACTGTATATTGTACACATTGTACATACTGTACACATTGTATGGTTTACTTTTATTATAATAAAGGTAAACCCACTATACGGCATTTAGAGAATGTTCAGCAGCCAATTCATTATTAGCTGGTTATCATTTGTAACTCATGAACCACAGGAATTGAAGTATAGTCCAAAAATACAACCATTTCTATAAGTGAATGACATAAGGAGCATGCATAAACTACCCTAACCCATAATTTTCATCTCTCACACTAATAATGATGTGCTAGTCAGTCAAGACAGACGTAGTACAGTATGCCTCTCCTGTTTGTTCCAAATCAGTGCTGTCAACATGTTTATGGAATAATAACCACCCACATATAAACAGAAAGAAAGACAACCATCTATAAATAAGTGAATGCATGACATGTGGAGTGTACGAGTGCATTTGCTAGTCAGTCCAGACAGTAGCTATGTCTCTCCTGTTAGTGGTTGCTCTCTTATTCTTCAGTAGCTCCTGCAGTGTCTCCTCTCATCAGTATTATGTGTCTGATGACTGCAGTTCAGTTACTCAGTCACCTTGTCATCCTTTGTCAGTGTATGCTGGGAATATGTCTCAATACAATAACACCATCTTCTGCTTCATTGGAAGCAGTATTAGCTATGATAGTATTAAAATTATTGCCTTAAAGAATGTTACTACATGGACTGGATCAGTCTCCTAGTATTAACTGCACAACTTATACAATAAATAAAGCAGTTTTAAGAGTCTATAACAGCTAGCAATCATGTCACCATTTCTAACATATCATTTAGTGATTGCCCAGTGGAGATTGAGAGAAAAATTAGGAAGAGAGGAAAACAAAAGCAGAGTGTTGTTACTTTTGTTCTTATTGCTATCATTTGTTTGTTCATCATGCACCACATACATATGTATTATATAACCTTGAATAACTATATCATGCATGAACCATGAACACCCAAAACCACTGTTAATTATGCTTATCCACATATATAAACAGATAGCCTTATAAAACACAGGTCCATAAACATAGATAAACTATGTTTGGTTATCAGGTAATTTCAACTGTCCATAGCTATGGCTGATGTATGGAGATAATTAAATTGAATTATACACTAGAGGCACAAGACTGTATTGTAGGATTTGTATTACAAAAAATTATGCAATTTCATAACTAGAGAATCCTGAGCAGCCCATACCAATGCTGGTAATATACAGCTACATAACAAGATGGATAGTACAGCACAATAATTATTAACAAAAATGACATGTAATTAGTTTGACATAATAATAATTATAAGGCATAGATCTACACATATTACAGCCCATGATTTTAAGCATAATATCACCTTTCAAACAATGTCTAGTCAGTCAAGACTCTTTTGTGTGTAGTAAACCATTGGAAACTGTCATCAAATTTAGTGTTTGCAGGCTTTCTTATTGATATTGTTGTGTTCTTAATTGCAATTAGTTTCAAAGGTTATGTATTGTTGTGTAATCATTGGCAACCACTTCCTGTACATATCCTAATTAAAATTTGTGTGCATTTAAGTGAATGCATTTTGATTTAGTCAGTTATTGTTTAGTTTTCGTTCATGATACTCAGCCTACTTTCTTAAATTACAACAGTATGTCTCTCCTGTTAGTGGTTGTTCTCTTATTCTTCAGTAGCTCCTGCAGTGTCTCCTCTGGTCAGTATTATGTGTCTGATGACTGCAGTTCAGTTACTCAGTCACCTTGTAATCCTTTGTCAGTGTATGCTGGGGATATGTCTCAATACAACAACAGCATCTTCTACTTCATTGGAACTAATAGCCTTACCAAATATCATGTTGTTAACATGACTGCAGTAAATAATGTTACTCTACATGGACTAAATCAGTCTCCTAGTATTAACTGCAAGGAAGTTTCTGAAACTAGCAAGGGGGCTACTGAGTCTAGCATTTTAATATACTACAGTGATAATGTCAATATTTCTAACATATCATTTAGTGATTGTTCAGTGAAGGTTAGTTCATCAAAGAATACTACAATAACTAACTCATTCTTTACAGCCTACCATAGTTATGATATGGCTATTTATATGCATAAAAGCAGTTGTGTTATTTTTTCTAGTATATCATTATTAAACTTTTCAGTAAAGTTTAGGTTGTCCAACAATATTACAATAACTAATTCTTCCTTTAAATCTGATAAATCCATTTGTCGATTAATTTTGTACAATTCATTTGATGTTAAGATATCATCATCAAGTTTTATTGCAAGCTATACTCTGAGTTTTAAGTATGCACCTCTTCTTGTATGTAGCAATGACTTACCTCATTACTCATTGATACTGACTAATGTTACCTACACTAGCAAGAGAATGGAACTATTAGTAAACCATGGTGCCTCATACAATCTATCAATCATCTTTGATCATGTTGAGCACAGGAGTTCTGCTGCAATAGTATTAAGTACTAGTATTTTTTCTATTTCTATTATCAATTCATCATTTCATGATGTTAATTACAAATTTGGTTTTTCTTTTCAATTTATGGAATCAAGTCCATCTCATTTCACACTATATCCTGATAATCAATTAACTTCTACAGTTGTAATTGAGCTAGGACAGTCAATTTTATTGTAATAGACAAGGACTGAGGATTAAGAGTGACACGTTCTTACCTGAAAAAATTAACTATCACTTTATTATTAAATCATGTTTTGATACATGACAATACAAATGAAGGATTATTCATTGATGCAACATTTTTGAGATCCACTCAAATTGATATAATAGATTCTGAACTTATTGGAAATGGAGGAAATACAATAATAAACAGTGATACTATTAGTCTCAGTAATGTTACTTTTGCTAACAGTACCTCAACAGGATTAAGTCTTACAACATCATTAGTAACAATTAAGAATAATTTATTATTCAAGAACAATACTGGAGTAGTTGGAGGAGGATTAGCAATAAACGACTCATCAATATTGATACTCACATCATCAGCTAACTTAGAGTTTATTGATAATCATGCTTCTTATAAAGGAGGAGGAATCTATGTTGAAGAATCATCAGATAGTGATATAAAATCATTAAAACCAAATACAACTCTTACATTAATAAATAATACTGCTGGACTAGTCAGTGGTGATACATATGGATTTCGAGAATTACGCAATCAGTTCAACTTGACAAACCCAATAATTAGTTCAACAAGTGATGCCTTCAATATATGCTTTTGTGATCCAAATGTTTCCATAAACAACTGTTTGCATGATCATATTATAATTGATCAACATATTTATCCAGGTCAAGCATTGAAATTTTATGTAGCTTTGTTTGGCTACAATTTTTCTGGATTACTAGCTCCTCACACAGATGGTATAGTAAAAGTATATAATAACACCAACTTCTTGCAATATCAAACATATATTCCCAATGCTTGTTCATTGATTGCATACACGCCAAAACTGACTAAATATCGAAAATATAAACTATACATTAAAAGCGGTCGTTTCAATAAAAAATACATGCGTATTAATAATATTTTTGACAAATGTCCACTTGGTTTTAGTACAAACAGTTCACAAGGTACCTGTACTTGCAGTCAAAGTGTTTCAAGAGAAAATGTCACATGTGATATAAATAGTCTAAACATTACACACAATGGTCTACTGTGGATTGGAACATATCGTACCAGTACACCTTTAAATGCCAGTGCAACCAATCTTAATGCATGCATTATCAATGAGGACTGTCTCCTCTATTGTTCTCCTAATCCTGTTACCTTCAAGTTGAATGACACTCATACTCAATGTGTGGATAATAGAGGACAGAGAATGTGTGGATCATGTAGAGAGGGATACAGTCTACTAATGGGATCAAACAAGTGTGGACATTGTCATAATAATTACACAATGATAGCTTGGATTGCTCTGTTTGCAGTGAAGGGTGTACTACTTGTGGTTCTACTGATTGCTCTCAATTTAACAGTATCAGTCGGTACACTAAATGGTCTATTGTTTTATGCTAACATTGTCAAGTTATACGAGCCAGTTTTTTCAAGGAAAGGAGCTTTACCAGTATTGAATCAAGTGATATCATGGATTAACTTAGACTTTGGGTTTGAGATATGTTTTTACAATGGTATGGATAGTTATGCTAAACAATGGCTCCAGTTTGCTTTCCCTCTCTACCTGTGGATCATTATCATTATCATTATACAATTGTGTAAGAGATATGGTAACGTATCAAGACTGGTCAGTGTACTTTTCTGCCATTCTTTTCTTGACTTTAGTAGAAATTACTAAAACATGCAACTTTCAACAAATCATTTGCAAAAAAAATTGAAAATTTCCTTGATTTTCTATTTTTCTAATTTCAAAATTGTGATAAAACTAGATCTGGTGATCTGCTGAATTTTTACAAAATTTAAACTCCATCCTACTGTGAATTTTCTCAGTTA
>NW_003546587.1:48847-53034 GCF_000090795.2 Amphimedon queenslandica
TCAAATTTTTTGGCTGATGATTTTTTGAAAGTTGCATGTTTAGTAATTTCTACTAAATTTAAGAAAGGAATGGCAGAAAAGTACACTGACCAAGACTGATGGGGTCTCATGCTGTTCCTGTTCTATCTAGTACGTACTATTGTTATTGTACTTCACAAGCGCGAAGTAACTCTTCACTGTACAAGTGATTCAGTAAGATCAGTTAGTTTATGGTATGAGGATCCTAATGTTGAATATGCTAAAGGGAAGCATGCTGGACTATTTGGATTTGCCGATTTTGCCCTATTGGTGTCAGTTTTTTTGTCATACCATACACACTGTTCCTTTTAATCAATCCGTTTTATGAGAAGTATTTTTCCAATTTAAAAAATTTCAATAAATTGTGGAGTCGTTTTAAGCCCGGCTATTATTGATGCTTATAGTGGTCCAATGAAAGATGAGTATCGGTTCTGGCCTGGTCTACTGCTAGTGGCTAGAATACCAGTACTATTATCAGTTACCTTAGTTGACAGTTTCATCCAGTCACACTCCTTCCTATTGTCAATGCTATTGACAGTGTTAGTTGTTATCTTATCATTGGGTTATTGTTTTGGTGGAGTTTACAAGAAGAGAATGAACAATGTACTTGAAGTTTGGTTCTTGTTTAACTTATGCATCATGGTTGGTCTATCTGGAGCTCTTAATGAAGACAGTAAAGTATTGATCTGGTACAATACTTGTTTATTTGTTTTTATTTTTAGTTTTATTTTGATTGTCATTTATCATCTTTACCTGCAGTTATCACATATGAAATGTTATGATGCTTTAATTAAGAAGTTATTCAAGAAACAAGATAAAGAAGATGATCCTCTTTTAGATGTAAATGAACCACATAAAACTGTTGATCAACAAAGACAAGAAATTGTACCAAGTTCTACTGATGTTAGACGCTGTGCTAGTCGTGAATCAGTTGTTGAATTGTTTTAAATGCTTAGTAATTTAAAAAACTAACTTTGTTGTGAGTTTCAATAAATCATTATTATTCTTAAGTCATAATGTTATTTAGAAAGCTGACTTTTAATTATGGTCTCGTGTATGCATGTACACAATTTCTATTTCTTTTCCTTTTTATGATGTCTTTTTTTGTAATGAATTATGAGCTATACACAAAATTGCAGGCCCTTTGTATTGAATAAGAAGATAAATCACTGCTTACTGTCAGTCCATTAAATGCATCATAGCAATCACTTAAGTTAACTTCTGACATATGAACACATATCACTAAATCAGAAATAGGAAGCATCACTCACTCTCTCAAGCAGCCATCACTAATCCTCAATGGGACCCAATGGGAGTGTGAAGACTGATGCTCTTATCCAACCTGATCCTCTGGTTAATGTCAGCAATTAATTGCAGTTGATAATACTGTATAACATGAATTTTTAGACATACGCCAATATTGACATTGAATGAGATTGATGTTGGACAGTTAGTTATTGACTATAAATGCATTACTATTGCCAATGTCAAATTTTGTGGCATCAGCAATCAAATATAATTGTGATTTTCATGAGCATCATTGAATCATTGAAGAACAACATTCCCAAAAGCCACTTGAAGTACAATAATTACATGTATACTGTAAATTTCTGACCAAATTACAAGCAAGATATTATTGAGAATAATCTCTCATTGTTGCCTAAGATCTCAATATACAAATGTAGAACCACTATGAGCTGATTACATCAGAAAAATATAAAAATGGCGAACTCTCTTCTAGTCATTTTTGGTAAAACCTAAAACAACAATTACATGTTAAGTATAAAAATTTACTAACTAAATATGAAAAATGGAATGTTGTTAAAGGCTCCTCCATAATTACTCAATACAATACTGATGAAAAATGTGCTTAAATTAAAATTATTCAATATTATTGGGAAACCAATACCCACAGCTTACTTTGGTAAACTAGCATTGCTGACACATTAGGAGTGACAAAAGGACCTGTATAGATATAGGATATGGAATTAATTAGAGGGAATTTGGAGGCCCTGGCAAGGCCAAAGGATACCAAAAACTTATGTCAAAAAGCTTTAAACTTCCCATTTAGTTTAAATTAGTGCAGAGAGACATGCTATACTGGTACAGACTATCTAAGTTTGTAGAATTACCCATTTTATGTTAACGTTGGGTATAAATTTATTCTTGGGAACAGAATAATAATGGTTAATATATATTTTAGCCCAACTGTTACAATAATCAAAACAATGTACTATTGTGCACATAATAGACTCAAAAAATGATACAAGAAGACTAATCTTTTTTATTATAAAAGCTTATCTTATTAAATGAACCTATTCAAACATCGTTAATAGGAGAAACTGATACATTATTTAATGTACAAGGATCAGGATTAGTAGCTGATAAAGTAATATTAGTATTATTATTAATAGCAACGGTCATAAAGTTTTCTAATCCTTTGACTACATTTACTATAGAGTATGGAGTGATAGGTACATTATCCAGCGTATAAGGAGCTGTCCATGTTAGTAATACACTGGATCCATTATAATCCAGATCAACAACACTAGCCAATTGACCTAGGCTAAAAGGGAGATAGAAATGGCTAGTTGTGTACTTGCAAGTAATGTTGATTCATACTGTGTATTATTATCACTGAACTCCACCTAAAAGGATCATAAGTACTAGGTCTACATTTCCCTTCAGCATTATTGTTATGTTCATAAGCTATTGCTTGTAGCTTTGCTCTTACAGTCCCATACTTCCTAGTTGATGACACACTAAATCCTTTGTCCTGAACAGCTCTATCGGTAACTAGCATACACATTATTCACTCTAACAGTGAGTTCACCAGCAACTGCTTCACAAGAGAAGACAACAGTAGAGTTGAGTGTTGTATTAATAGACACTGGCTGAACTGTTATATCTATCTGTATTAGCACTAATCATAAAGTATACATAATAATAGAGGTATACATGCACCGGCACAATAAATGTATGCCAACAAAATAAGCCAGAATAGATTCAGCATTTTGAGATAGAAGGCCTTGACAAAAAGAATTACTCTGGAGCTAATTTTTTGAATGTTTCATTTAGATCTACTCCACGACTATAATCCAGTTTGGAATCTGTCTTTGACCTGTTTGCTGTACACACAACAGTGGTATATTTATTTTGAGCTTATTTGTTATCATAAAGCAACAAAACAATAGTTAGATCTACAATACTTTCAATTACTCTGCTAGACTATACCCAATGTGTCAGTCTTGCATTGACCCAAAGTAGTGTTGGGAAAATTAACTTGGGTAAGTGAAACAATACACAAGGAAACTAAGCTAATCAAAATTTCTAAAAATGTTATAATTTTTTTTAAAGTTTTCTTATAGTGAATACTAATTATTTTTAAAATTAATGTCTTACCCATTTATTGACTGCTTTTTTACTTGTTAGCCTAGCTAATGTAACTGAATCACTCAATCTGTAGTCCAATAATATTAGTAATAATTTTCCTGCTAATAAAGTGTACTTCTGATTGTAAGGACTTATTTTTGTAAATTTAAGTTTCTTCGATTTCAAGAAATAAGTCTACATCAAACATAATGTAATTGCTGCAATAATTATGGCACTGGTTCACTGCTGGTCTATAATGACTTTGAGGTGAGTAAAATTGCTATTTCTAGCTACTTAAAAATAAACAGCAATAGTTGCATGAAAAGGATAATATGTCTTGTTAAATCTTAAGTTAATTTCTTGGCACAGTGACAGACTCTTCTAATTTCTTTAATGATTTCCTAATTTTAAAACATGTAAATACTATTCATTACGTCTACCTCAATAAATTGTCTTGACGACAGCTTTTACTTTCATTTTCTTCAACAAGTTTTTTTAGCTGGAGACAGTGCCTGGGATATGAGGGTGGGATAATGTGCTGCTATAGCAATCAAGGAGCTAAATATATATTCCTAAACAATAATAAAACTAGTAAAAATAAATTATAACAATTTCTTAATAACTTAGATTGATTATTGATGCACCGACATACAAATGTGTACTTCTATGATCAATTTAGGACTTAAGTTTCAACCCTTTGTTTATATAGTTTTTAAGGAAAGCATTATTCAATTTAAATCTGGATTCTGCTTATAATACCAATCTGGTTACAATATCAAAAATTAAGAGTTTTGATA
>NW_003546587.1:53330-54814 GCF_000090795.2 Amphimedon queenslandica
GACCATAAAATAAATACCCTAAAAAATCACTGCACTTACACTTTAAATCTTAAGTTAATTTCTTGGCACAGTGACAGACTCTTCTAATTTCTTTAATGATTTCCTAATTTAAAAACATGTAAATACTATTCATTACGTCTACCTCAATAAATTGTCTTGACAACAGCTTTTACTTTCATTTTCTTCAACAAGTTTTTTTAGCTGGAGACAGTGCCTGGGATATTGTCGCGGCGTCTTCTCTGTAGGGAACACCGCTGATCCCTTCTGGTTCGATGTCAGCAATAGTCTGGATTCAGTCCTCCTCTAGGCAGCTCGCTTCTCTGCTGGCTGTCAAATATGTTATATTCACCATTCAATAAAACAAACTCTTTTCTCAACAAATCAAATATCATACAGAAATAACAGAGCAAATGGAGAGACAAAAAAGCCACAATACAATATGCACTCACTCACGCACTCTAAAGGCTGGTTTACATAATGACGCATGGTCTTGCGTTGCGACCGGAAGTGCTGTATAAACAAATGACAGAGTGCGTCAATGCGTCGGGATAGATTGCGAGTCTATCCTGACGTTTTGACGTGCATCCCCATTTGTTTCTACAGCACTTCCGGTCGCAACGCAAGTGCACGAAAGGCAATCCGTTTTTATGTAAACCAGCCTTAACACTCTCATTCACTCGCTCCCGCTCACACGCACTCTTAAGCCTAACAAAAATGTCTCCTTTTATACAAAAATGATCAATTAATTAATAATAATGAATAATAATAAAATAATAACAGAAAAAACATCATAAAACCACACAGATATGAGGGTGGGATAATGTGCTGCTATAGCAATCAAGGAGCTAAATATATATTCCTAAACAATAATATAACTAGTAAAAATAAATAATAACAATTTCTTAATAACTTAGATTGATTATTGATGCAACGACGTACAAATGAGTACTTCTATGATCAATTTAGGACTTAAGTTTCAACCCTTTGTTTATACAGTTTTTAAGGAAAGCATTATTCAATTTAAATCTGGATTCTGCTAGTTACACTGCAAAAATAATGGTGGGTTGTTCACACCAAAAAAGGTGTGTTCAAAAGTCATCATATAGCTCACTCCATAAGTGGGTAAATTACACTTTAAAAAGTGGAGATTCCCACTACTATAGGTGGCAAAAAGCTATCAATAATAGTGGTTCCGCAACATTTGCACAGTGGATAAATAGTTCAAACAAAAATATTTTAAAAATAAATACTATATAGATCTAACAATGTTTAGTTTGTGTTCTTTCTTTCATGCATTCTTGAACATGCACCTATAGCAAGAAACACAAATAGAAAAAGAGATGGAAACACCCAATTTCCTTACTGTGTCATTGGAATTGTAACAGCTAAAAAGCAAAGTCTTAATTGTCTTGTATTGAATCAGCCAAGGCACAAATCATTCAAATGAACATTACTATAATTACAAACAGTAGCCTATGTAAATG
>NW_003546587.1:55925-57581 GCF_000090795.2 Amphimedon queenslandica
GAACTGCGCATGCGCAGTGGGCGTGGCATTACTAGATTAATTATTACATTATTATTATGAGTGTAATTATTACACATTGATGGTGGGTATTTTCCACCAAAGGGGGGAATATAACACCAGGGGGTTTCACCCACATTGGTGGAAAACCAAAAAGTGGGTACATTCCACAGATATGGTGGGTATAACCCACCATCGTTTTTGCAGTGTATCAGGCCCGTAGCCAGGGGGGGTTCGGGGGGTTCGGACGAACCCCCTGTTGTAGCTGCAAAAAAGTTTTAGATTAGCTCCTGTCATGAAGAACAGCACTGCAAAAGCAGGATTAGCATTTTGGCAACAGCGAGAAGCACAGATAGCCATTTTAGCTGAGTCAGCACATGGCTGAGATGCGTAAATTAAGACCACGCCTACCGGTCACGCCCATTTTCGTCAAAATTTTTGCTGCGCGCTTCGCGCGCAGCAATTTCCGAACCCCCTGTTTTAAGTTCCTGGCTACGGCCCTGTGTATAATACCAATCTGGTTACAATATCAAAAATTATGAGTTTTGATAACATTGTATGTAAAATGGGTGATTGATATTAAAATTGCCAAGGCTTATACTTCGAAGTCTCAGTACAGCTAATTTAAATAACAAATCAGTAGTGAACACTCTCACTTTACCTTAGTATTCAATAAATTGCTGACAAGATACTCTGTAGTGTATCACTGGCATTAACTTAGAACTAAAAATACAAAAAACATAAAAATATAAAGAAAAAAAATACTACCGTAGATCGGGAAATTTTCATGTTAGAAATAATTGGCGTGAAATTTTTTCAAGGTATTTTATTTTCGCTGGTTGACCCATCCGCGAAATTTTTTCAACATGAAAATTTTTGGACGCGTCATAAACCGCACAAGTGGCTACTAACTCTTGATGACGATGGACAGCTATTCAATGGAAGTTGCTCGTGACAGTACTAAAACTGACAAGGAGCCTCTTGGGTGAGAGCTTCAGGCCTTCTTTGGGCTTTTAGAAGACTAGAAGAGCCTCGTGGGGGTGCACCGCTGCACGTTAGAATAATTCCGGTAATCTTATTATTCACTGTAGAAAATATTTCGTGTGTCAAATTTTCGCGGGTCACTTCATCCGCGAAAATATTTTAACAACGAAAATTTCCCGATCTACGGTATTTACTTTGATAATTCATCTGCATGACTCTTGTTAGTTTCAAATAATTTCCTAAATAGTTTCTTAATAATCGCAACACAGTTCTGACTGGAGGGGGATGGCCCCACCCTTAAGAATTATGAGAGGAGTGGTCCAAGAAGAATTGGTGTACACACCCAAGAGTTACCATGCATGATCGTGAATGATGTAGTCTCGCTAGCCAGACCATTCCCCAGCCATAGTGTGTGTATGTAGTATCTATGGCTAGAGTGGGGCGAGCTCAGGCTCGCCCCTATGGCAAGCCAAATGTTTCAAAATTATATCCCTACCTTATGACGTCGTGTTGACGTGATTTACGTCGACACGACATAAAAACGTCGTAACAACGTGTTTAATATGTCGTAACAACATGTTTTATGTCAACCTATGGCAAGTAGGACCGACATACTTATTGGGTACTATCAATAGTCATGATGACTAGTGATGGGCGATACTATCGAAAAGTATC
>NW_003546587.1:58904-60538 GCF_000090795.2 Amphimedon queenslandica
AAATTGATGTTAATTACAATAATCTTTGTTATTGTCGAGATGGTTTTAAATTATTGTGTATATACTGTTAATATCATATAAAGTATGAGTAAATACATAAATAGTCGTGACCTAGTGATAACAACAATAATAGGACAGCTCAAAGTGGTTCTCACAGCTAGAATGGCTGGATAAAAGAGAAGATTGTTTAGCCTGTCTTTCCTCCAAAAATCCGCCATTTTACCACTTTTTTCTGTGGCGCGTTAATTAGAATTGGTTAAGTGCTAAAGGTCCATTGTAAGTCATCACGACTAAATAGTCATCATGACTATTGATAGTACCCAATAAGTATGTCGGTCCTACTAATTGCCATAGGTTGACATAAAACATGTTGTTACGACATATTAAACACGTTGTTACGACGTTTTTATGTCGTGTCGACGTAAATTACGTCAACACGAACGTCATAAGGTAGGGATATAATTTTGAAACATTTAAAATGGGCTTGCCATACACCCCAATGAAACAGGATGCGCTCGATCCTTGGCACCGGAAGTGATGTAGTGTGACGTTTACACTACACGTGTATAAGCATGGCACAAGCAAAATAGTGAAGAAATCCAGTTGAATTACTTACTAAAGCTCAGGTCTACGACTATACTATATATATTCTAGTTCTAAAAAGTGAAGATCTACTATTACAAGAAAGAATGCACTGTGCTAAGTACTAAAAAAATTATTATTTAAATTATTATCATTATAACTGTTGATGATTATTCTATTCTTCAGTGACCCAATAGATTGATTATTATTATGAGTCCTTCAACAAATTTTAACTATAAAAATAGCAATAAAAACATTGACAACAATTATTATAAGCCGAACTTACTGTATCACCATACAGTACATACTGTAATGTACATCATCTCTATCTTGATAGTTCTCTGTGGTAGCATAAATATAAAGCTTTACAATCATGTAACAATGTCTCATCAATGCCACTGAAATCCTGCTTGTGTTTCTTGGTAAATAACCTATTCTTTCACTACTCAGTTCTCACTAAAAATTAAACCACACCCTTTGAAACACTTGCAAAAAATATATTATTACTTTTGAAACATAGCATCTAGAAAAATGAAACCATAAACAGTCTATATAAGAGGCCTTAATGAATACACTCAAAGTAGTAACTTGTTCATACCTGGTGCAGAAGTCTCAAAAAGGTGGTTACAAAATTAATATTAAAAAAACTAGTTTTTGGCTATTATCTCAGTCATTTCTCATTACATTGACACGAGAATAGTTTCAGTCCATGTAACGAACAATACACTATTATGATTCCAAGACTTACTAGTCTAGCTAACTCCGTTCGAGAGTCTAGAAAAGGTGGTTACAAATAAAAATGGAGGTCTTCTAATTTTGTCATGTAAACATGAGGCCTGTTGACAAAATGAAATGAGAATATATTTATTAGGTCTACTAAACAAAACAAAAACACCTATATACCTTCTTTCACAAAAATAAGTGAGTCAAGAAAATTCTTGAAAACATAGACAGAGAGAAAAGCGCCAAGGATAGAGCTATGCTGGTTATGACGTTTACAGGTGAACTTCAAGAGTTAATTGCATACCGACTTCCTGTTTCATATCCATGTG
>NW_003546587.1:60681-66104 GCF_000090795.2 Amphimedon queenslandica
TGACATGTATTACTAGTATGATGAGAGTCACGTGATTAACGAGCTGCAGGGTCAAGCAACCTGCAAAGCACTGTAGTCCTGTTCTTATACGTCCAGAAATGGACGTGACCAATCAGATTCAGTTATCCATGACATAAGACCACAGGTCACATTGAATTTTAATAATTATCAAAATGGCGACTTTTCAAGAGTTGTTGAGAGAATGCTGAAAAACAAGCTATAGAGTGGTAGCATCCAGCATCTTATTGATTCTGAAGAGGCATCTTAGTGAAAGGTATCCCGGTAATATGCTACAAGTTGGTCTCGATGCCATGAAACATGCATTTCGGTTCAATTTTATTGTTGTTTCATATATATAAACAGTATTTTTGTTGTTGAATTGCACTTTTCCCTTCTTCCTTCTCTTTTTACTGTTCTTATTGTATTATATAATCATTATAAGACATTTTCAATGAATAAGATATGAATAAATAGAATTATATGACAAATTTGCAATACATTAACTGTATGAGATATCATGGGATCTTGCTTGATCAAGATTTTAAAATATTAACTGAGTTCTTACATGAAGTTTCAGCTTATGAAAAATAGATGTAACAGTAAGATCTGAGCAAGATCTTACATTGCATAAATGAATTACTTAATGATGTGAAGGTTAATGTGAACTTCATTAACTTTTTGACTTAATTATGTTGAAATTTTACTTTCTTTATATACTGCCATTATCATAAAGGCTATCGTGGGTTGTCTACCACTTCCTGTGACGTCATGCAATTTGTAAGATCTTTCAAGATCTTTTATGACTTAATGAGTGATCTTATGTGTCGTGTGATCATGGATGATTCTTCAAGATCATAAACTTACTAGATTTTGTAAGATCTTATTAGATTTCAATTTAACAAGATCATCTTAGTTCTTACAAGGTGTGGTATTACAACATTTAAGTGAGGCGTGATCTTACATTTTCTGACATATTCCTTTATTCATAAGATCTTTAAAACTCTTACAACAATTGTAGTTATGATAGATCTCACAAGATCTGACAGGCATAGGCGGCTATAGGCCCGGGCAAGCCAGGGCTTTGCCCTGGTAGTTTTCAACCAAAACCACACCCAAAAGGTGTGTTTTGTTATTATTAGGAGTGATATCATCACTAGAATTCATTTTTTATAGCCACAACTGTTTATATTTGCTATCAGCTCCAGTTTAAAGTTATTTTAGTGTGGTAACTGGCTTCTGTGAGCTATCATAAGGACTTTCAGTCATTTTATTAATTGACCACACCCCTAATTCTTATAAATAATTAATGAGCCCTGGTTAATTCAAGATTCTGTAGCCGCCTATGCTGACAGGTTGTTCAAATCTTATCAAATCTTAAATAAGAACTTGCAAGAATTTCTGTGTTAAGATTTTACAAGATTACTATCTTATGTTTTCTTGTATAATCATGTGAAATCATGAAAAACCTTATAAGATCTTGCTGGGATTTTTCACAAGGGTCCCTTTCTCTTCTTTTAGTTATTTCACGGGCCAAGTTAAAGTTTTTAGGACGAGAGCTACTCATAGACCAGTCGTGTGCTGACTTGGCATATTTCCACTTTGATGAGCTTTGTAACAGAGTAAGTGATGTACATGTACTAAGAGAGTGCCCCCCGACCCCCCACCCCCTGGGTGAAAAACCACCTCTTGTAATAATAACTGACACTTCCCATAACCCAAGGGTGATCTCTCAAAAGAGGAACTATATACTGTACTAGTACATTAGTAGTATAGTATAAGATGTGATTGTAATTGTTTTTCCATTAATAAATGATTCCTATAATATACTACATGTATGTGTTTTACCAGTAAAACAGTATGCAGTATAGTACAGTATTTCCATTACATGTATGGATGTACAGTTACTTTATAGTACATGGCCAGAGGCGTCGCTGCCTAAGGGGCAGGTAGGGCAATTGCCCCACCAATATTTTGAAGATCAGTAGCCATTTTTATTAAAATTAGTTATTAATTCATTTAATAACTATCCAGGAAAGACTCAATCACTGCTTACTTCTTCACACACACCAACAACTGACTCATAATGTAGAAATACAGTCGGTAGTTAAGCAATTTATTGCTGGACAGTCGCGACGCCAACGGTAAGCTCACGTGAATTTTATTTTCCAAGTGACGTCATAATGGCTGCCAAGTGATGGCTAAAGCTGTGTTTAGTTTTGTGCAGTTTACAAGATGGTGGGCAGTCTATAGCTCTAAGAAGCAAACTCAAACTTGAAGCAAAAAGGTATAGAATCAATTGGTTAGTTTTCAGTCTGAAATGTAAGTATATTTTGCTTGTTATTGTCGCTGTTTGGAAAATGGTGTACACTGTCTAGGTATATAATAGTACTGGGACTGGCCAGAACAGCTCAGAATTAGGTATGCAACTGGCCTATCAGTAGATCTTTGTGTATGCAAAGTTTCGTTTTGATACTGTTGTCTAGAACGACAGTTGCATCCATAATGTAGATTCAGCCTGCATAGTCCATTCTTTCATGCCATATTTTGACTGTTCTGTTCCTTTTTTCTACAGATTCCACACTCAGGATCATTAATCAAGTCATTTTACCTCAATAGAATTGTTTGAAATCCTTTTAGAGCTAGATTTTATACTTGTCATTATAGTCATATTGTGTGCCATTGACTTTCAGAGACCACAGCATCCTTATTTCTTGCTGGAACAACTTTAAACTTCTGGAGTATATTCTTCTAGCTACTATCTTGTTGTAAGCAAATGGACAAGAAGCTGGAATTGTCTAGAACACTGTATGCATCCGGTAAAGTCAAGGACATCAGTTGCTTGCAGTTCTGTTATAGTTTATTTAAACTGGTTGATGTTTTTTTATGGTGATAAATATGTATGTTCTGTGTATTGTATGCAAATTTCATAGTAAAACTATCAAATGAAAAATAAATATAAAATAAAGTAGCAACTTATTAATTATTCATACTGTCAAGTGTATTACAATAAAATTATACAGGCTCTTATGACTTCCGGTACCGTTGGCGTCACGACTGTGGAAATGAACGCCATTATGAATTATTTTTGGGCGTCAAAAGTTAATCAACCAATCAATTAATTGACCAAAATTGACCACACCCATCATGAATATTAATTAGACGCGGCAAAATTTTTCGCGCGCGAAAAGATTTCCCAGTGCCCTACCAATGTTTCAGTTTCAAGGCCAGCGACGCCCGTGTAGGTGTCTAGACAAGTGTATATGAGTCATCCTTCAAGGAATGAGTGATTGTAATTCAATTAACTGGTTCCTGTATATATACTTTGTACAGTGACTTTATACTAGTACTAGTAATGATTTGTTTTTATTTGTGGTTTTACCAGTAACTACTAGTACACTACAACACACACACACTGTACCAATGGACTAATAGAGTGATAGGAATAAGGGAATTGAAGATTATTATTATTGTTGTTGTTGTTGTTATTATTTGTTTTTTTTTTGTTTGCTATAGCCTCTAAGTGCTGCTGATTACATTGAAATATGTAAAGTATTCAATACAATATTCATACAAGATATTCCATGTATTACTAACCAAATGAGGACTCAAGGGAGACGGTTCATTACACTAATAGATACACTCTATGATCATAAAGTATGTGAACTGACTATATACTGTGTGACTCTCTCTCTCTCCCCCCTCTCTCTCTCTCTCTCTCACTCTCTCTCTCCCTCTCTCTCTCCCTCTCTCCCCCCCCTCTCTCTCTCTCTCTCTCTCCTCAGGTTAAGTTAGTGTGTACAGCTCAAGGTTCTCCTTCAAAATTATTTTCCAATAAAATAATGACAAGTGACGGTGATCATACCAGACAACTAATGGATGACCTTCAAATTAATCAAGTATATTATTATTATTATTATTATTATTATTATTATTATTATTATTATTATTATTATTATTAATAGGAGGATGCAGTGTCTTACAGTATATTTACTGGTGAGGAGGAGCTCTTTGCTTATGACAGAACAATATCAAGACTGTATGAGATGCAGTTAAATATATATATATTGAATAATAATAATAATAATTGATTATTTAATACATGTAGCTTATATTTATTATTATTTTTTATTTTCACCAAATTATGTACATGTAGCTTTTAAAAACATGGACCTGTTTGTGTCCATATATGGCAAGTACACTAGTGTATATATACATGTACTGTAGGATGAATTTTAAAGTTTAAAATGCTCGCAACTATTTGTCAAACTTTTACACAGCATAAAGACATCAATATGTTTTAGAAAATGTAATAAACATTTCGGGTGATCTTATAAAGTTGTTTGGTGAATATTATGAGCTAGTAGTTATTCATGAGCTTTGGTGAGTGAAAATACAACAATCACTAGCTATTACTCTGTAAATCATTGAATAATGTGTTTATTATATACTAGAAATAGGAGGGAGTCATAAGGTGGGCAGGATATCTATCATGCTGCTATGTACATTTCAGTATTACTTGCTACTCCATATTGGCCTTCTAATGTAGTTTATAGTTTTATTGTAAAAGTGGAAAAATCATCAAAAAAAAAAAAGAAATTGTATAATAACAAGAAGTATGCAACTAAAACTTAACTTTCTAAATAATTATTAGTTTCTGAAACTAATGACAACAATAATTGTATGATTAATTAAAAACTGACAGCAAAGATTACTAAAACAATTCAACAACTGATTCACGACTAGCACAGCGTCTAACATCAGTAGAACTTGGTACCATAGCTCTCCTTTGTTGATCAACAGTTAGATGTGATTCAGCTACATCTAAAAGAGGCTCATCATCTTCATCTTGTTTCTTGAATAACTTCTTAATTAGAGCATCATAACATTTCATATGTGATAACTGCAGGTAAAGATGATAAACAACAATCAAAATAAAACTAAAAATAAAAACAGATAAACAAGTATTGTACCAGATCAATACTTTACTCTCATCAGTAAAGGCTATAGATAAAGAAGCCATGATGCCCAAGTTTAATAGGAACCAAAATTCAATGATATTGTTCAATTTTTTTCTGTACACACCACCAAAGATAAAAGTAAGGGAGAGGATGATAGCTGCTACTGCCAATAGCAAGACACGTGATTCATTCTTCAAAAAGGTGACAGTTAAAAGTACTGGTATCCTAGCCACTAGGAGTAGACCAGGCCAGAACCGATACTCATCTTTCATTGGACCACTATAAGCATCAATAATAGGCTTGAAATGATTCCAAAAATTTCTAAAAACTTTGACATTTGAAAGATACTTTTCGTAAAAACGATTAAGTAGAAGGAACAGTGTGTATGGTATGACAAAAAAAACAGTCACCAATAGGGCAAATCCAAATAGTCCAGCATGCTTCCCTTTAGCATATTCAACATTA
>NW_003546587.1:66124-72576 GCF_000090795.2 Amphimedon queenslandica
ACAATAGTACGTACTAGTTTAGTATATGAGAGAAAAGTAAGAGTAGATAGAACGGGAACAGCATGAGACCCCATTAGTCTTGATATCTTACCATATCTCCTACACAATTGTATAATGATAATGATAATGATCCACAGGTAGAGAGGGAAAGCAAACTGGAGCCATTGTTTAGCATAACTGTCCATACCATTGTAAAAACATATCTCAAACCCAAAGTCTAAGTTAATCCATGATATGACTTGACTCAAGACTGGTAATGCTCCTTTGCTTGAAAAGACTGGCTCGTATAACTTGACAATGTTAGCATAGAACAATAGACCATTGAGTGTACCCACTGATACTGTTAAATTGAGAGCAATGAGTAGAACCACAAGTAGTAGACCCATCACTGCAAACAGAGCAATCCAAGCTATCATAGTGTAATTATTATGACACTGTCCACACTTGTTTGATCCCATTAGTAGACTGTATCCCTCTCTACATGATCCACACATTCTGTGTCCTCTATTATCCACACATTGAGTATCAGTGTCATTCAACTTGAAGGTAAGAGGATTAGGAGAACAATAGAGGAGACAGTCCTCATTGATAATGCATGCATTAGGATTGGTTTCATTAGCATTGAAAGGTGTGCTGGTATGATATGTTCCAATCCACAGTAGACCATTGTGTGTAATGTTTAGACTATTTATATCACATGTCACATTCTCTCTTGAAATACTTTGACTGCAAGTACAGGAACCTTGTGAATTATCTAACCTGAAACCAATGGGACACTCTTTAACAGTAAAAAACACATGAAGGTCTTGGGTCATAGAAGAAGTAATATAGTAAGTGTGATATCCTAATTGAGTCAACTGTGGTGTGTATTCAATCAATGAACAAGTACTGGGAATATGTGTTTGATTGAGCAAGAAACCATTGATGTGATTAAATATATCTACTGTACCATCTGTGGGAGCTTGTGATTTCAAGTAATCATAACCAAACAAAGCCACATTAAACTTCAATGCTTGACCTGGAAAAATTTGTGCATATGCAGCTATACAGTTTTTTTTATTACAAGTTGTAGTATGAGGATCACAAAAGCATATATCTTCTGGATCACTTGTGGAATCAAATTTTGCAGAGTGTGTGACTTTAAACAGATTTATGTCTGGATGGTCATATACATAATATCCATACATATCACCACCAACCAGTGCACTATTATTTATTAATGTAAGAGGTATATTTGGTGCCATTAATCTTATGTCACTATGTGTTGACTCTTCAGCATAGATCCCTCCTCCTTTATAAGAAGCATGATTATCAATAAACTCCAAGTTAGCTGATGATGATACTATTAATCGTGATGAGCCATTTATTGCTAATCCTCCCCCAACTACTCCAGTATTGTTCTTGAATATTAAATTATTCTTAATTGCTACTATTGATGCTATAAGACTCAATCCTGTATAGGTACTGTTAGCAACAGTAACATTACTGAGACTAATAGCATTACTGTTCATTATCTTATTTCCTCCATTTCCAATAAGTTTAGTATCTATTATATCAATTTGGGTGGATTTCAAAAATGTTCCATCAATGAATAATCCTTCATTTATACTGTCATATATCAAACATGATTTAATAATAATGTGATAATTTATTGCTTTTCTGAAATACTTGGCACTATTGATCTTCAATCCTTGTTTATTATTATAAAAGTGACTGTCCTCAATCAAAAGAGTAGAAGTTAATTGAGTACCAGGATATGAGCAATCACTTGAGTCTGAATTTTCATTAAATGTAATAGGAAAACCAAGACCATTACCAGCACTATAAGAGTTGATAATGAAAAAATAAGAAAGACCTCCCACATAAAATGAGGGAAATGTATCATTGTCGTATTGAACATGATTAAAGATGATTGATACATTGTATGCGGTACCATGATACATATCTAGTGTCATTTGACCCCCCACGCTAAAGTTAACATCAGTCAGTATCAATGAGTAATGGAGTAATTCACTGCTACAGCCTGGAAGAGGGTCATACTTAATATCCAGAGAATAAAAGCCAGTAAAGGTAACTGATGACATCTTAACATCAAAAGCATTAAGTGTACTTAAGAATGATTGATCATCACGATATGTCATATAATTAGTGAAAGAACTATGAGTTATTGTAATATTGATAGATGAAGCAACCCACACTGCACAATCACCAAATGATAAGTTAGAAATAATGACATGATCACAGTTATAGTAATACATTGAAAAGCTATTAGCTCCCTTGTTGCAGTGGATACTAGGAGACTGATCCAGTCCATGTAGAGTAACATTCATTACTGCAGTCATGGCAACAACATAATATCTAATGTTAGTAGTTCCAATGAAGTAGAAGATGGTGTTATTGTATTGAGACATATCCCTAGCATACACTGATAAAGGATTGCAAGGTGACTGAGTAACTGAACTGCAATCATCAGACACATAATATTGACCAGAGGAGACACTGCAGGAGCTACTGAAGAATAAGAGAACAACCACTAACAGGAGAGACATAGCTACTGTCTGGACTGACTTCTCAGTGACTGCGAGGGTAGATGATATTTATAGGCTAAGCTATGCATGGGTGCTTGTTACTACAGCAACTGACCTTTTATGGTCAGTTTTGTGTATTAATAAAATAATTATACATACCAGCAAGAGTGGATTATTATTTATAGCAGATCAATAGTAATACACAGTACTATTAATTGGTAATATCTGTAGCTATAAAATGAGGTGGAGGCACCTATGACATATATAGTTTACCAACAAAGAGTTATATCACTTGAATGGTTATACAGATATACCAATCGTAAACAATGTCAACCTCCCAGCAATTTATTTATAATAGTGGGAAAAATTTCAATTACAATTGTCAATTATATTTTACAGAATAAAATAGGTTATCCTTAATATGTAATGAGAGACCACCTCATGTTCAACTTTTAAATTGACCTCAAGCTCTACTGTACATTACATTGTCCCCTGATGATAGACCACCTCTATTGTAAGGACAACATTTCCAGGAACCAGTGGACAGCCTCTCAGTAGGAGGACTACTCCATACAAAGCACTGATGAAGTTTGCATCTCAAAACGACTTATCTACTGCATGTATGCAATCCATTGTCAGTATTTCTTATGTTGGATCTCTTCTTAAATTCTAATTACAAACCTCAAGTATTATTAGTAATGAATGTCCATGTAACCAGATACCAGCAAAAAAGATGTTTTTCTGGTGGATCCCTTTTACTACAAGCTTATGTCAGAGATTTGTACTTGACATGTATGAATCTGATTTCCAGGAATATACATGTACATGTACTTGAACAAGTACATTTGTTCAAATACAAAATTTACATGTATTAGAACATGTAATTTTTAAAAATGTGCTACATGTTCAAACTACTTGGTAATAATAGCAATACATATACAGTATATGTGTGACTGATTTAAAAATTGACAGATAAATAGAACCTACATATGTATAGTATACAGTACTATATGTACATATAGTTTAGTAAACCTCCCATCTGAGAGTGCTTGCTCACGAGAGCGGAAGGAATGACAGGTTAATTGAGTACAAATTTACATCCCGCATCCAATGCTGGGTTATCACTCTAGCTGCATACTTTTGTGAGATCAAGCAAAAGTTGGGAAAACAACTTGCTAATGCAGATGCTCTTAGCAGACTTCCTTTACCTGATCAACCGAAGTCAGTTCCTATGCCTCACAATGTAGTCCTGCTACTAAATCACATTTCAGACACCATTGTCCATGCCTCTACAATCAAAGAGTGGACAGCTAGTGACCCAGTTCTTTCCTGGGTGTGCAAACTAGTACAAACTGGCCGGATTTCTGATGAAACCTCTCCAGCCCTGCAGCCGTTTTTCCAGTGTTATGCTGAATTAAGTGTTATTGATGGCTGTTTACTCCGAGGGTCTCAAGTAGTTATACCTCCTCAGGGTCGCCCCTCTATACTATCCCAACTTCATGATACACACCCAGGCATCAGTTGAATGAAGAATCTCGCTCAAGCTCATGTGTGGTGGCCAGGCTTAGACAAAGACATTGAAGACAAAGTGAAAGAATGTGTTACTTGCCAGATTTCTTGTCCTACTCCACCACAAGCTCCAGTTCATCCCTAGGAATGTCCATCTTCTCCATGAACTAGGATCCATATAGATCATGCTGGTCCTTTTATGGGGAAAACATTTCTCATTATTATTGATGCACATTCCAGATCGCTAGAAGTAGAGATTGTCAGTTCTACATCAGTGGAAGCCACTATTCAGGTTCTAAGAAAGCTGTTTGCTATGCATAGATTGCCTGAACAATTAGTCTCAGACAATGGAACAGCTTTTACTAGTCATCAGTTTAAAAATTTTATGAGTAAGAATGGTATTCGTCACTCCCTAACTTCCCCATATCATCCTCGTTCAAATGGTCTGGCAGAACGAGCTGTTCAGATAACTTTGATATTACAAAGTTATCTTTGATGATACATAATCCACCACCGGCCATTACGCAGATTAACTAGACCAAGGACTCAAGTGGATATTGGACCCTATGTACATTGAATTCAAAGGGGGAAGGGTGTGATAATGGTGCTCTGACATTTATGCATTCATGTACATGTACACGTAACTACAATATTCTGTTATTATTATTATTATTACTGTGTATTCATTGTTGTTGTACATATGTTATGTATTGATCATTATGTATGTATTATTATTGTTACTATTATTATTATCATTGTTATTATTGTTCTTATTGTTACTTATTGTGGCCATTATTATTTCTATTTGTAGGCAGACTGTCAATATGACATCATATGATGTATTATAATTTTTAGTATATAAGTGCATGCTTTTACTGTATTTGTTGTTCATTTGTTCGTTTGTTCATTTCTTCTTCCTTTTACTTCATTATTTCCATTCTCATTTAAAGTCCTCTTTGAACCTAGCGAGTTTGCCATTCTCACATTACTGAGATACACGTGCTGTTCTTCATACACCCATTTGTGTACTACTTCAACTACTGGTTGCTATACAATTCAATTCCCGGTTCCCAATATTACAGTAGCTACTGGAACAAATCTGAAAATACACATTTAAGTGCATGTACATGTACATTCCTAGAAATGAGATTTGTAATGAGATGAGAAATGAGATCTAGAAATTCCGAGTAGTAGTTATGTCCCATGCAGAGCCACTTTAATGCAAAACAATGATTTAATAATACAACAATGTATTGAGTTTTTTTAAATGATTATTTTAAAGTCTGGACTGACTAGTATACATTCACTCAGTGGATGAAAGATGATATTTATAGACTAAGCTATGGGGGAGTGTTTGTTACTGCAGTAATAAGACATCATATTATACATGGCAATGGTAGTACATATAGTACTAGATCTATCTGTAGTGCAACAAAGTTATGTGGGCAAAATAATAATTTGTAGTAGTCTTGTATGTAGTATAATCATAATGGCATACATACAAACTACAAAATTTGCCAACTAGGAATATGTACATCCAGAGAGGCTGATTTATTCAAATACAAATTTGAATCAGTTCTAAGAATGTACGTAACATGTATTACTGGAATTGAAATTTGTACCTCAACAAATTAAGTACAACTGTACATATTCCTAGAAATTGTATAAGTAAAAATATCAAAATTCTAAGAAAAAAATCCCATGTAAATATCCATCTGCTTACACATAAATGTCATAACAATAACACAATCAATGTCTCACAGAAACTTTGAGCTATAGTTTAACGAATGATTATTTCAATATTATTATCCATTATTATTATTATTAGTATTTTTAATTTTAGTGATATCATTTTTCTTATACATCCTCTCCAGTCTCCCTGCGTCTCTGTCCTGTTTCTCTCCTCCAATCAGTACTACCACTTCTCCCTCTCTACCCATCCTACCCACTCTACCCGCCAGGTGTAGGTACTCAACACCATTACGAGGTACTTTAGTCAAGTACAGAGTACCAACAAAACTAAAATCAAGTCCACATACAGTTTCTTCGGTACCAACAACCATTTCAATGTCTCCGTTTTTAAATTTTCTCAAAAATGACTTGTATTTATTGATGTTCATCACTTCTTTATAAAGAGCTCTGTGTTTAATGTCTTTCTGTGCTAGTTCACTCATGAATTGATTAATGGAGGAGTTTCTATGTATGAATACAAGAGCTCTTCCTTCTCCTCTCTCTCGTTTGACTTTATTGAAATGACTGACTAATACATCAACTTTATTATCATCTCCACACTTGATGTACTCATGACTGATAGTATCAGGTACTCTCATCCTTTCTGAGGTCTCTACTGTCGTTATTATATTAGGTACCTCCCCCAGCCGTTTTCAGTGAGTTCTTCAAGTGAGTGGGCGGGCA
>NW_003546587.1:73554-80479 GCF_000090795.2 Amphimedon queenslandica
ATACATGTACATATATTCTTTAATATCTTCCTTTTTCCTCTCTCTCTCTCCTAGCAATATTCTCAGTTGAATTTGCTGCATTTCTTCCATATTTATTAATATACACTGGGTTGGATAGAGCTGTACTGTCAGTGTTATGTCAGTCAATTGTTTTATTAATAATATCACAAGCACCAAAGAGACTACTGTGGAGGTTCAGGCAATACATGATCAACAGGGCTAAGATAGTATGTAATGAAATTAAATATTTATTAAGTAATGTAATGATTAACTTTTATTTGTAGTATGGTGTGTGGGTGGATCAAAGGCGCCACCAGTGCTACAACTTCCAATAACCGCATGGTAGGAAAATGTAGCACTGTGTGGAATATAATACCGCACAGTATAATATGTATGGGCTTTCCTGTTAACCACAAGCTTTGATAGAGGCAAACCACAGCCACAGCTACATACACTAGACATGTAACAATAATAATAGTGATGAATGAGATCTGTGATGTTGATAGTTGATACCATTATATAGAATTCTGTATAACAGTCATTTATATTAGGAGTTATTGTAGAAGTTAAAGGTGCAACCTTGAAGACCAGAGAAATTGTGAACAACTTGATCCGGCAGCATGGGCTTCATTCCATCAAGTAAAACAGGCTTTTCATCACTCATCTCTGTCTTGTTAAAAGACTTTTCACATGTAATGCTATCCCCAGCAGCCTTTTCTGGACTTGTTGATGTTTTCTCATATGCCCTTAACCCTTTCAAACTCTTATGACCTGACTTCTCGGCAATTAATTTCTCTGGAACACCGCTGTCGTACATGCGTGTGATAGCAGTAGCTCAAAGAGAATGGTTGGTATATCGAACACCAATGCCTGCTTCCTCACTTATTTCTGGTACAACATTTTTCAGGGTGTTAGCTCCAATAGGCATCTTTGTATACCATGGCAAATCTGGTAAGGCAGGTATGTTGAGAAGTGGACGTAGATAAAAAGCTGGTGGATCCGGTGGTAATTTTGATAAGTAGAAATCTAGAAGATGAACCAAACACCTTTCATTATCAGGTTTAGCGTAGACCCTTACACATTTGTTGGTTGTGTTAATATCCTTAAACCTGTGTATGTTATTCTTTGAAATATATTTCGTATATTTGTAGTAGGTATCACTTGAATACAGAGATTGATCAGATGGAAAATGCTCTATTTGTTCAATCTTAAGGTTACAGTGCTCTTCAACCCCTCTCAAAACAAAATGCATGCCTATACCAAAAAAGACAGCTCGCATGAGACTCTTGGGTGATCCGTAACTGATGACACCTTTGTCCCAAAATATGACCTCGTGCTCAAATGGAATCACAAGAGCTTTATTACACTTAGCACCAATTCCCTCACTGTGTAGCTGGCTGGTAGCTGTATCGAGTGTCAGAGCAAACTCACGAAATATAGGGTCATCTTTATCAAAAATAGAAAATGTAGCACCATTTTCTCTTAAGACTCGATGTAAACCACCCAAAATACTCCTTATACTGGAAGGAGGATACATGGTTCCATCTTCTTTCCTGATCTCCAACACAAAACATCGTAAAAACTTGCAAAGGGCGTGTGAATCAGGCGACTTTAGTATGTCAGCAGGGATTAAATCCTGTGGCACTTGAGCATTTCGACATTCCATCCAAGAGTAAAAACCTTAACGGCCCAGGAACTACACTTCTTTGTGTTCGTGGGAACGACTCCTTTTGTAGCTTCTGCTAAGACCTCTTGGCTTATTGGAGACGAAAACCTTGTGTTCTGCACTTCACGGAGTGGCTTCTTAAGTTTCAATGAAAGTTTAGCCTTCTTCTGTGGAGGTTCAATAATCCTTCCGCCATTATCGCCTTGCACCTGGCCACTTGTGCGACTTTTGAAAGGAAATTTGATTCGCCCACGCACCACTACAAACCAATTAAAGCACCGTTGATTCGTAGATTACGGAAATTATTGCACGAGGGGGCGGTCGAGAGGAAAATGTAGCACGAGGCGAAGCCGAGTGCTACATTTTCCTCGAGACCGCTTTAACAGTGCTTTAACCGCTCTCAATGGTGCTCTCAACCGCTCTCAACGTATTAGTTAAAGACCGCTCTCAACGGTGCTTTAACTAATACGTGTAGTAATGGTTTAGTATTAGCATCTTAAGCAAGAGATTTTACTGTATAGAAGGAAATTTTGGATGGAGTTAAATTTGGTGAATTGTTAAATTTTGGTGATTGGTAAATTTGTGGCCACGTGCCATTGAGCATGCGCATAATGGCTCAAAATGACGGATTTTTACTTTGGTGAATGGCTATCAAAACGCCAAATTTGCCAAATTTAACTACCTCCAAAATTTCTTTCTATACGACAAATGCTAAATTTACTTGAACATGTACAAATTCACAACTATTAATATCAGCTAAAGTTAGTAGACCGAACCCCTCAATATACAGTGTACATTAATACTGACAATAGCAGTACATACATTATTAGTAAGGTATAACTTTAAAGCACTCATCCTTTCTCTCTCCTCCTCCTCTTCCTCAGGGGTGCAGTGATAAGACCTCCTCATTCCCAGCTAGGACTGTTACTTGTGGAGTTGTGTTCACTTATATATTCCATTTATCATATCTGTCACTCAATGATCCTACCAATGATGGTCTCTTCATATTCTATATGATGATCACTATACTCTATGTGGTGGTACCATTCATCACTACTGTCAGTAGGGTAGGCCCACTACTTCAGCAGTCCTTTCATTTTTATTGAACATTTTGGTCTTAGATCTCTACGAGCAGCCACTTGTGGTTCATAGGAGCCTCTAGATCTTTTCTCCCACCTCCAGTTGGTATGCCTGTTGAATCAACACTTGCTCTTGCTCCACCAAGTCTCTCATCATCGGGATTTTGTTGCTATAGCAGCTCTTCCTGGACTTCTCCAATTTGATGAAACACAAAGGGCACAGTCTGGTTATTTAAATGACACACCCTTTGGCACGGTTAACTCATTCCCATTCTTTGTTCCTAGCCTGCAACTCCAGTCTTCTGAACATCAAAGGAAGTACTAATTGAAGCTTCTACGTGGTGATATCACTAGTGCTATAGGCCATTTTAACACTCTCTCTAAATATAATGGACTCTTGGTATAAGGCATTTATCAACTCCCAAAACATTAGGCAAATTAGAGATGAATATGAACAACTATAATTATGGAAAAAATATTCAACAATGTAAAGCACGGAATATCAATATTCCATAAACATGTATGTGTAATTGACTAACCAATTGTATTTATTGGGAGATTCATAAAAAGCTGGAGACACTAATAATACAAATGGATTAGTGGATGAGTTTGGGTTGGATTGAAGATAGCTTAAGAAATAATGTGAGAATATTTGCTTTATTTTTCTGTCAATAAACTGATCTTTATCAATCACAAACAAACCACGAAGGAACTATAAAGGTTAAAAAAATAAGATAACTAAGGAAAATTTGTTACTTATTTATGTGACATAAGTAATTTCGAATAAGTGCTGGTGTCTCTGGCAGCTGGCCTGATGATGATGAAATCATTAGCTTATTCAATAGAAGTGGTATTTAACATTTGCTATCAGTCTAAGGTGACAATTCATTATTAGTTAATAATGACCTTATTATTATTCATTACCTTGCTGAATGTGAGTTTTGAGCAATGCCTCACAACTGATGATGCTATTTGATAAACATTACTAATATTGATAATAATAAATAATAAGAATAATATTAAAATTAAGAAAAAATGATTGTACAGTACCTTAGTGATGCACCATTGGCAAGAGAAGGTTCAATTAATAAAAAGTAATAACATTAATAATGTGTCAAAAACTGTGCTACCATTTTTGACGAAAGTTTACCAAAATCCCTGTACTTATAGGACAGGGACATAGACATAATTCAGGGGCGTATCCAGAATTGTGGAAAGGGGGGTGCTGAGGGTGCACGAAGTGTGTCGCAATTTTGGCCACACCTTTTTGCGGCGGTAAAACGGCGTTTTCCATCATATTCGTGAATTACGGGTGGGGTCAAAATAATTTCAAGCATACTAGACTTCTGACGACTTCTGATTGCTCCTGAAAGCACTGGAAACTGCTGAAATCATCATCAGGGGGCTAGATAACTTTGTTAAGAGGCTTGGTAGTGATGCAAAAGTCCAGGATTTGAGTAATTTTTTTCTGAGCCCAGCCATGAGGGGGGGTGCTCAAGCCCCCCTCAGCCCCTACTGGATACGCCCCTGCAATTTTTGAACTACTAGAAAAATTTGTAAAAAATCCAAATTTGATCAAAATTAGTTCAAACTTTCTACACGACATAAGAACATGTATATGTACCAGAAAATGTGATAAAAATAAAGAATTCTCTCAAATTCATTTTTGACAAAATTTGGCTAAAATTACTGTACTATTATATAGCACAGGGACTTTGATACAATTTTTGAGCAAATTTTAAAATTCGTAATAAATCTACTTCTGATCAGAATAAGTCCAAACTTGCTACATCACATGAGAACAAGTATATGTATCAGAAAAATTATTAAAACGTAGATTTTCCTTTTTGTCATTTATGGCGAAATTTGGCCAAAGACCCTGTATGTACAAAGCCTTTGGCCCAATTTTGGAGCAACTAAGTAACAATAATAATAACAAAAATCATAATACTATCTCACCATTCACATACACAAGTTGTCATAGCAATGGCGGTCTCAACCAATAAAAGGGTTAAATCCTCAGATCTATGAAATAATGAACTAGTATCTTCCAGTAATAACGTCAATGGAATCATACAATGAACCTAATAATAAAGGAGGAGACTGAGTTAAAGATGAAGTTAAATTAATGACAAACTTTTATAATTCTTAACTTGCTGGATTTCATTTGTAACAGGAACTGATAATTCATGAAGATGCTCACTATTAAATAGTAAAAAGTAATTGGGAATGAATACAAAATCCGTTAGTCATAAAACAGTCATTTGCATCAATTGATATTTTACATGTAAATTTACTTAATTAGAATAACTTACTCAATACTAGATACCATATTGATAATAAATCTCAAAATATCTGGAAATAATTTTCCTGTTCCTTTAATTAGGTCTCCAAAATACGGCCCTAAAATTAAGACAGTATTTATGGTACATGCATTGTGGTAGCAATTACTGACCAATCAACTGCTGTACGTGAATACACCTATTAACTAATAACTGGTGGAGTCCTTCTAATATGGTGGATAAAGTATTGTACAGTACGTCAGTAATAAGAATGGAATGAGACTGTTTAGAATAGGCACTAAAAAAGGGACAGATACGATAAGTAATTTGGACATAATTAATATTTTACAATGCAATAAAACCAAACATTTTTTCAATTATAATAAAAATTATTTCTTAAATAGTGACTTACTCAACCAATATTTCAATATTTTTTCCTTATGTTGCTCAATATTGCCACTGAATAAACTGAGATGCCTCTTGACTCTTGAGTGATAAATCATTAACAATAATAATATTCCTATTACAATTATACAATTATTAAGATTAAATTAAATACCATGCCTTTTCACATAATTTTCAAATTCTTTTCAGAAGTTGAAGATAACTGCTGATACTCCAGAGATGTATAAAACTGCTGACCCTAACAAAAATAATAACAACAATTAATTTATCTTCCACTCTCTCCCTTTCTCATTAATTTTATTATCTTAACATAAGAGCTGGAACTATTGAAAGTCTTCACTTTTAATAAATTTACAATTTTGCTAAGATTTGCAATATTAAAAATCCCAGACATGTATAAATATAACACGATACAAGATGGCTGAATCCTTTTAAATTAAATCAATACAAATAGATTTTTGGGCAGATCAAAGTCCAAACCCTCTATAGTTTCTAGTTATAATTAGGTACTTACCACTTCAATATCCTCAAGGTCACAAGAATGACAAAGAGTCAGAAAGACTGATATCATATTGCTAAAACCTTCACTGGACAATTCTAATACTTTCTTACATGAAATCTTTAAATAAACCCTAAAACATTAAAATATTAATATTAAAAGCACAAATACATCTGTTCTAGCTATACATGTACACATACTTAAACGTACCTTGTTTTGAGCTGTCTCTATATCTGGCTGCTGTGGGTACGATCACTCAAACACTTGGATAATAAATTAAGAAATAATTCAAAACTAGTTCCACAGAGAACTGAACTAAAGAGGAAAAAAGTATATTGAAACTCTTTTATATTATTGTTTTATAACATAATAATAATGACAAAATACAAAAGTACTGTAGAACGCCTTTTTTCGAGGGCTATAAATTTCGCGGATTTCGCGATTTTTATAAAGATTCGCGAAAATTACTTTCGCGAAAATCAAATCAATACGGTAACAAGATGGCAGACGGCATAAATTCGCAAAAATTAAATCCGCGAAATAAAAATCCACGAAATTCATAGCCCTCGAAAAAAAGGCGCCCTACGGTATGCTAAGGACAAGCTATAGACAATGAGTTTTCTAAAAATGCCTCCAAAGTCACTCCCAATTCTTATTACATTTTCCGATACACATTAATGTCCTCTGCTATGTAGAAAGTTTGAGCTGAATCCGACAAAAAATTCTGTAGTTATGGCCTTTTAGAAAAACACGCCATTTTCTTAATAATACCCTGTTCTATAGTTACAACTTCCCTTGTATTGGTAAATGGCAATCCGTTTCTAAGGGCATTCCATTGCCTGAAACAATCAGAGCAATTTAAATTCCTGTATAATCTTACTCAAAAAGAGGAATGGGGCCCAGAGTGCCTCCAGAACAATTTATCTGCTGGAACAGTACTAACAATTTCAAGAGATGGTGTGCCCATGGTTTATTCCAAAAATGACTCCCAAAT
>NW_003546587.1:84326-85963 GCF_000090795.2 Amphimedon queenslandica
CTAGCTGCGCATGCGCATTATGGTTTAGCACCTTTTTACCACCAAAAAAAAGTTCTGTAGTCAAAATAGTGTAAATAAAAATGATCTAAAGAGGAGAAAAGTTGTCTCGTAAACTGTAAGGATCACTGGTATACTTGACCAATCAGATGCTAGTTGCATATGCCGCTAGCATCTGATTGGTCAGAAATAATGATCCCTCAAAGTGATCCAATTTTGTAGTACAAACGGAGACACCAGAAGTACTAAGATTTACAGTTTTAACTTGGAAACTTTAAGCGGATTGTGCAAGAGATGGCAGAGAAAGATGAAACAGAGATAGCAGGCTATACTAAACAGGAACTACAGGACTTCATGGAGAGGGACGACGGCTGCAATGCGGATGATAAGGAACATCATGGAGATAAAGGAGGAGACGAAGACCGACAACAGGCTCAGAAGGACCATCACTTGACCAAGTTGGTCCTCACCATCGCTTTGTCCGTCTAGAAGCAGGGCGAGATGATGCAAAAGTTTATGGAGCAGCAGAATGACCAGAAGCCTGAAGCCACGGAGCGGAATGTAGAAGAGAAGAAAGCAGGAAAGGAGAATGAAGAGAATAAAGCAGGAAAGGATACTAAAGAAGCAAAGCAAGGAAAGGAGCTAGAAAAGGGCAATGAAGGAAACAAGAAGAAAGAAAGAGACGAGGCCGGCGCCAGTTCTGAGCATAACAATGGCTATAGAAGAACCAACAGCTACCGTGGTAGAGGTGGTGGCCATGGAGGAAGAGGAGGAAGTTATAAAGGTCAAGGAAGCTACAGGTGGGACCAAGACAGATGCTGCTGCAGCTCCCACGACAAGCAGCACCACCCGTATCACCACCATCATCACTAACTATTTAATTAATGTTAATTAGTGTTATCTTATAATTAATGTACTATTATTATTAACAATTATTAATCTATCAATGAAACAAAGTTAAGAAACATACGTAACTGCACGGCTGCAGAGTACACTAGCAAAGTTATGAAGCAACCATACTGTGAAATTGATAGTGACAGCGATGATGATACACACAATCAGGAAATTATGAAGGAGATCTCTTCGCTCCGTCTTGAAATAAGCCAAGTCCTTCAATTAACAAAAGGCATGTAATTACCTCCTGGATTATATATTCAGTTGAAACAGACTTTTAAGTGCAAGATTTGCCATACGTCACCAATTTGTCCTCCAGTATTATATACTCGGTGTTGCAAAAATATCTTGCGCTGTGAAACATGTGTTGATCATTGGTATAATGGAAATGAAGGAAGAACCCGTAATTGTCCTTTGTGTCGAAGTGAGCAGAGTCTACCAGAAACATCAAGGTTAAATGGCTAAGATGAATTTCTTCAAAATATTTCACCACTTTTGGAAAATGTTGATGAACAAGAAATAAGTAGTCCACCTTCTCTGCCACCCCCTATACCACTTAGTTTGAGCCAGTTGAGTGATGACGACATCCAGTAGTAAGCTGGCATTGCAGCTTGACTTGATGTTATAATCTAATTTAACCTCCATCGTTATGTATCACATATCAGCTATCACTTATGTACATTGTTGTTTTCATAGTTCATTGGTAAAGATTGTTTCCTGTTATGCATGATATAATATTAACTTGC